>NW_009213474.1:0-24180 GCF_000690835.1 Fulmarus glacialis | reverse complement strand
GTGTGGCCAGCAGGAGGAGGGAGGTGATCGGGCCCCTGTACTCAGCCCTGGTGAGGCCGCACCTCGAATCCTGTGTTCAGTTTTGGGCCCCTCACGACAAGAAGGACACTGAGGTGCTGGAGCGTGTCCAGAGAAGGGCAACGGAGCTGGTGAAGGGCCTGGAGCACAAGTCTGATGGGGAGCGGCTGAGGGAACTGGGGCTGTTTAGCCTGGAGAAGAGGAGGCTGAGGGGAGACCTCATCGCGCTCTACAGCTGCCTGGAAGGAGGTTGTAGCGAGGTGGGGGTTGGTCTCTGCTCCCAAGTAACCAGCGATAGGACGAGAGGAAATGGGCTCAGGTTGTGCCAGGGGAGGTTTAGGTTGGACATTAGGAAACATTTCTTCATCTAAAGGGTTGTCAAGCACTGGAACAGGCTGCCCAGGGAAGTGGTGGAGTCACCGTCCCTGGGGGTATTTAAAAGACGTGTAGATGTGGCGCTTAGGGACATAGCTTAGTGGTAGACTTGGCAGTGCTGGGTTAACGGTTGGACTTGATGATCTTAAAGGTCTTTTCCAACATAAACAATTCTATGATTCTAAGATCCCCTGAGCCTTCTCTTCTCCAGGCTGAACAGTCCCAGCTCTCTCACCCTTTCCTCATGGGAGAGATTCTCCAGTCTCTTCATCATCTTCATGGTCCTTTGCTGGACTTGCTCCACTAATTCCACATCCTTCTTCTACTGGGAAGCCCAGTACTGGACCCAGCACTCCAAGTATGGCCCCAGTGCTGAGCAGAAGGGAATGATCACCTCAACCTGCTGGCAATGCTCTCCCTAATGCAGCCAAGGATACTGTGGGCTGCCTCTGCCACGAGGGCACATAGGTGGTTTGCGTTCAGTTGGGTGTCTACCAGGACCTCCTGGGCCTGTTCTGCAAAGCTGCTTTCCAGAGAGCTGACCCATCTGTACAGGTGCCTGGGGTTATTCTTCCTTTTGCATCTCCTTGTGTTGAACTTCACGAGGTTCCTCTCTGCCCACGCAGCCATCTGGTGCCTCTCTTTCCGGTTTTCATCCAGCCACTTCTTCCAGTTTTCCACTTTTCAGTTCATGATATATGAAGTTTATATCATCTGCAAACTTGCTGAGGGTGCAGTCTGCTCCATCATCCAGGTCAATAATGAAGACAACCTCAAGCTCAAACTAAGAGAAAGACCTGAAAACCTCAATGCAAAACTAAACTTAAATATCTCAGAGTATTGTGTGCATGGATATCTTGTCAGAGTTCAGTCTTACCACACTGAAACGCTCAAGTGAGGAAGGGCTGCACTCTGGCATAGTTTTGACCTAGTTAGTAATGCCACTTCTCAAGCCAAAATTAACACCTAGTTAACACCAGTTAATACAGGGCAGCTCAGAACAGGAACTGAAACATCCCCAAAAATTGCTTCTAAAGAGGGAGCACTTTACCCATGCTGCTCTTCAATTTTTTTGCCCAGGTACCCTTGCTCTCAAAGGGTGTCATGGTATTTTTAAATCCCTGTCTCCCCTAGGCCCATTATTTGCTTTTCTAATGAGTTACTGAAACTCTATTAAAGAAAATATAGACTATTCAGTTTATGTTTCATCATGTCTTGGACAAGTTTCTGCAGTCTAAAGGAAACCAGTACCTGCAGAATCCTCAAATACCAGCACCGAATAATGCAGACACTTCCAGAAATACACAGTTACCAGTAGCTAATCTGCCAAAGACAACCTGGTTTGTGAAGCTTCAGGGACTTAGTGGAAATACCTTAATTCACGCTGCTTGAAATATACGACTACAAAGACAGGACAGATACAAGTTCTGACCTAGTGGGCACAAGGTTCCCAAGAAGAATGAGGACAGCTGCTAGTAATCCTAGATCAGATTTCCTGCTGTCCGGGAAATCCTAAATTTAGGAAAGGGAGTAAGCATGCAGTTTTTATTTTGGTCCCTCCCAAAATGCAACATTTGTATGGATAAACATTTTATACTGAAGCAGTTTTTTTTTTACCCCCAGGCAACAGCACCTGAAAGATAACTGAAAATAGGAGCCTAATACCACTGCGAGCTCTGAGAAGCAATTAGCAAGCAAGAGCGCCGTGGCATGGTGACTCAGGACTCATGGTGGAACTCTGTTTTGGCTAGTGCAGGCCTGACATGTGAAAGCAGCATCCAGCATAGCCGAAGTCAAAAGATAGAGCCAATACTTGGAACCATATCAACAAAGATAAAGAGAACATAGAATCCACTTGCTTGGACCTTGTCGAAGCTTCATATTTCTACAGAACAAGAGATCTGAAAATAAAACTATTATCATTGACAGTTCCAGGAATTCATATGAAGCAGTGCAAAATCAGGAAAGGAACACCTCAATTGCTGCTTACAACCTTCAGGAGTCATAGGCATGAGAAGTGATCTCACAGGTTTTCAATACATGAAAATAATCACTTCAATAATCTTTTAACTGTAGATGTGAAAGAAGTCTGTCCTACTCTCAGCAATGCTCAAAGAAAAATTTATGTCTGTACCTATACCAACACAGGTGGAGCTTTTCTAAAAGCAGAGGAGCAGAGTACATCATCACATAGGGTTTGTTTTGACCAAAAGAGACAAGATACTTAGAATTAAAACCTTAACAAGAGAATCTGTCTGTGCATGTGTCCATGCAAAAACCTGAGCACAAAAGTTTTCTCAACTCCAGTAGCAATAATGCCTCACTGGAAATTATTAAGAGGCCCATGGAACATTTCTGATCACAAAAATATATTCAGCTGCAACTCATTTCCAAATTAGAGTCCATTTACAAGAACAAACACCACATGCATGCCAAGGCAAGGGCTGAAGAGAAGAGTACAAGCTTCAGGGAGAACAGAATAGGCAAGTATGGAGAAAAAGATCAACTTTCCTTCTCCCCATTTTTAATTCATGGTTTTGGAGTCCACCACCAGGTGTTTGGGGATTACTTTTATTTTATTTATTGCTTTATATCACTTATTCAATTAGCTTTTAGTATTTACTCATTAAGCCACATGAAGATAAATCTCTGTCTTATTTTTTGTCCCACAAAGAGATGACAAAAACCTATTATGTTAAAAAAAAAAAAAAGAGCTTCTGGGATAGCCCGCAAGACAGGGAAATCTGAACATGTTCATGGCGTTGCTATGAAAACCCCACAAAGCAGCAGCACCCTGTGACACCAAGTACTTTGTGTGACTTACCAGCAGGCCAGAATACAGACTCCAGTAAAGAGGATGATGGGGATAGGGTAGGAAGCGCACAACAGCCCGTGGTTGTAGAACGCCCGCGATATCCTCTCGCGCAGTTTTTCAGTCAGGGTCATCCTCAACTGTCGTCACCTAGCTGCCATCCCGGAATACATCAGGGGGTCAGGCAATTCCAGCATGTGCAATGCTCCAGCAAAGGCACTGTATCCAGCTGGAAATTGGGAAGAAAGCAAG
Organism: Fulmarus glacialis; assembly: GCF_000690835.1. Lineage (NCBI taxonomy): Eukaryota > Metazoa > Chordata > Aves > Procellariiformes > Procellariidae > Fulmarus > Fulmarus glacialis. The sequence goes on along the minus strand of NW_009213474.1, from coordinate 20,723 downwards.
CCCATGAGAAAAATAAATAAATAAAAGGAAAATAAACATTACCTACTTGTTTTAGAAAGACTTCCAGCATTGTACTTCCTCAGAAGAAAAGGGAGAAAAAGACACCACACACCGAGCAGTTGTTATGAGCCTACAAGCAATTTGATCAAATTATTGGTTTTTGCCTAGGGGACGGAAGGGCAGAAAACATAAGCAGAGACTGAACACCAGCTAAACAGACGTCAGACGCCGCTGCCGTGAGCTCCTGGTCAGAGAAAACACGCAGGAACAAGCTAGGAACCAAACTGTCTGAAAGGAAGGAAGAAAAGGAGCTTAGCAGTAAAAGAATTAAGCAGTACTCCGAGGAGATGCCAAAATGCCAATTAGAAAAGAAGGATTGAGGCTAGCTGTCAGCAACGTGGTCTTAAGGGAAGGGCTCTTGGACACCGACTGAAGCACTTTCAGTGCTTTAACTATTAGCAACACACCAGTAACAAGAGACCAGAACAGGCTTCACAATCTAAAGTAAGTTACTCTTGCGTGGGCAAGGAGGGAGGGAAGCACAAGTAGCCACAGTTCAGAACTAAGCCAGAGTACGCTACACAGTAAAATAAACTAACACAGATACTTCTCGTCAAAACGAGTATTTTGACTTGACTGTAAAACTTACGACTAGGCTGCTCACCAAGTGCAAACTGAATTGCAGATGTCAGAACTGGTCCACTTAAACTTGCAATTTGATTTACAAAGTATAAAAAACTCAATATAAAAAGCCCTAAGAAAAGGTTAAGATAACACATCAAAATAAAGCACAAACCAAATTTCTAGGAAAGATGGTGCAGAAGAAACCTACCCTCTAACTTTTTTTTTTTTAATCTCAGGCTAAATGCAAAGCATGTGGTTCACAACAATGTTCTGAGAAGTGAAAGGCTTGAATGCAAGACAGATTTGTTTCGTACAGTTCAAAGCTATGATTATCCAAGATTTTCATGTTTTTATCTGAAAGGAAACACATACATTTTTCCTGGCTTCTCCAGAATAAGACTGGGACAATAAGAGACCCACAACATATGAAATAAGTCATTTTGTCCACAGGAAAACACCATTAATGACTGCGCCAGAGAATTCCATACAAGACCTAAATCCAGGCTACCCCATTAAAACCAGCTGGTCATTTGACATTTGTAACTCCTCACCTTCACCATCTTAAATGTAAAGAATACCAGAGGAGAAGGTCTGATAGGTTCACACAGGTAAGAAATCCATTAAGGGTTTTTATAGATATCTGATTTAGGAACTCTGTAAACCTCAAATACTTAGAAGCTGGGGGAGGTATCACAGATGCTGTTTTGGTTTATATTCTTTCCTAAGCATCCACTTTCAGCTATATGAGAGAGAACATAGAGGGAAAGAAAAATCCTAAGTACAGCCATTATGCTTTTAATTTCAGATTAAATTCTATTTAATGCCCACAGGACTATTTTACAAGGGTCTACCTATTTTTTCCCCCAGTAATGCAACTAAAAATAATCAGATTTTTAGCAACAGAAGCACCAGTATATTGGCCTAATGACCAAATGGAAAACCTGGATAAATATTTTTGCTCATACCTTTTAGCAAGGCACTACATCTTTCCGTAAGAAGCAATATCACTTTCTTAGTCGCAGGCAATTTCAGTTTTCCTGCAGTCCAGCACCAGCACAAACATTCCAGGATTTTGGGAGGGGAGAGGGATGAGAAGTATGCTCTTGCTGCCTGGAAACCTTGCAATGCAAGGGGCAAGGCTGACAAGCTAGCCAGAACACTCGACATCACATTCATGCAGAATAGAAAGGTTTTGTCTCATAGTCACACAGAGAACCTAAAATATGGTACGCCGCGAAGGAACAGACACATGGCATGTAAGAATATGCTTAGAAGTTGTAGTGACTACATCAGGAAAAGCTCAATATTTAACTTTTAACTTGTTTTGGTCCAGTGGCAAATACACCTGTTCAAACCAAGTCCAAGGCAAATGTAAAAAAGACAATTAAAAGAAATTATCAAGGTGCACCAAAATCACCAGAAATGCAGACTTTCTATGCTAGGTCTCAGGAAAGAGTAGAAAAATGAAAAATTTTAATGTAAAATGTCAATGACAAAGCCATCTTCCAGAGCTGTTCATGGAGTGGGAAATAATGCAGAAAATCCCTGCATACAGAGGCCTACTACTCAGAACAAACCACTGAAAATAATAATCAAAAAAATACCTTTTGAATATATGGCAGTAACTGAACTGAAAATCCACAGTCTGAGTTACCAGAATTGGAAAGGAAGTTGCAAACAAGTATACTGGAACTGAAACATTCAGGGCTTCATCCCACCAGTGATTTTTCTCAGCATGAGCATTGCTAGAGCTAGAAAGCATTACGTTGGGGCTCACAGACAGATCATATCCCTAATCTAAAGGGGAGAAGACAAAAAGCAAATATTAAGTAATCCTTAGAAGCAAAGCCAACACCGAGCACACTGCAAAACCTCTGGTTTTCAGCACCCAGACTCCATGGCTGTCCCATCGCAACAGAAGCTCCAATCCCTTGTGACAGGACGCAAACTAACCTGATTGCCCAGCGTAAGCAAGTAGAGAGGGGAAAAATGAATACGCTTCATATCAGCCCCATTTACATCAGTATTAAAGTTTATGAATGCCGCAAGTGCAAGAATTGGAATTACGAGAAAAGCTTCGAGCACTAGAAGGCAGTTGGACCAGATGATCTTTGTAGGTCCCTTCCAACTGAAATATTCCATTCTATTCTATTCTAACCAGTCACCAGAGTGGGGAGGGGACAAAAAAACCCCAAGTTTAGACTACTTAAAAATTCAAGTGGATATACATAACATACGCAACATAAAGCATAGGTCAAATGTGAAGAAAAATTCTCATCCCCAAGAGACAGCATCACTGTGGCAGCGTTCAGAACAAGGAAGGCTTAGACGGGACACTGTGCTGGCAAAGCTGGGCCACTTCTGCTTCCCTGCTTGCTGCCTCCCACAGGCAGCTGGTGTTCAGTCCAAGACAGGCCTCAAAAAACAGTTTCCTCACACACTGTGCAAACGCCATCCTGGCTTCATCCCCACAGTTCAAGTACGTGGCATTTGATTCTTCACCTTTACCTTAAAGTGCAAATAAACCACCATTTCTGATGCACACAGGTCTCTAGAGCAACAGCTCCTTCCTGTAACTAACAAGTGACCTGGGTGTCCACAAAAATTTGGGTGTTGCAGTCTAGAAAGAAATGAGCAGATCTGATCTTCCTTTAGGGCTGGGTGTCAGGATTGGACCATCCCTTCCGATCCCTGTTCTATGAGTAACTCGAGAACCACACATATTCTGCTTCTGTGGCAGAAATATGCCATGACTGGCTCTTCGACCAGCCTCACCTTCTAACAGCAATTTTGGTTATTGGCATTGCACTGGGAACCATTTCTACTAATTGCAAAGAGGAAAACTTCGTATTTCCTTGCTTCACCTGATGTGAAACATCAGCATTCATTAAGAAGAAAACACTAAGCATTCCAAAGTTAATATTTGCTTATTAGTTTTTTGGGGGTTGCATATTAAATTCTGAAATCTTTATTGACTTTATGCTATAACAGTGCCCATGAAAGTTAAAAGCAGGAACCATTTCTATTCAAAGTCATTTTTGCAAACAAAGATCAGCTAACTCAAAATAAACCCTCTGATTTTAGGACAAATGTTAAAGGAGAATCCATTCAGAGTATTTCTTTCCTTTTGCATGACTGCAAGTCCAAGACAAAGTTTGACTGGAAACAAGCAGACATCAGGACGTTTCCTTAACCTTGCAACACAATACGTTGCATTCCCAGTTCACTTCAGGTACAAGAGACAGATAGACAATGGAGTTCAGAGATTGATCATAGGAAACAAAAGCAAACAGCAGGCTTGAAAGAGCAAGGTTTGGCTTTTAAAGTCTCTTAATTTCCAAACTAAGTTACACATTAAGCAATTGCTTAGACTCTCTAGTCATTCGGTCCATTTACAGAAGCATAAAACATTATTATTGCCAGGATTACACAAATTCAGCTGTACACGAGTGTGATTTCAGTTAAGATGCTTTCCCACACACACGTCCAATGCCAGTGTTTCATTTAGCTGCAGCACTTCCCGTGGTAACTGTGACCTGGGGGCCGGCTGGGGCAGGGGTGGGATGGGGGAGCGAGGATTGGGGGCCTGCGAAGGGACCGTAGGTCCAGGACGGGCACCCTGCACGGAGGTTACTCACCCACGCCTTGAGAAACTGATTTTTCTGTGCAGCCTTGACAAACATTCCATATGAGATGCAACACAAGGCTAAGGCCACAAGTTTGTCACAAACTGGAAATTCAGTGCTGCAGCAGTGCTGCAGACAGAAAATAGAATTCAGATTGTAACAAATTCACAACACCTGGATAGTTACAGAAGAGTGAATTAATCTACCTTGTAAACAGAATCTTTTCCCCCCCGTTCTTGTGTTACACAGAGGAGAAAAGCAATTGCTGAAACAATCCGATTGCCAGTCTAATTGGCAATTTGCTGCAAACCACAGCAGATTACGTTGTATAAAGGACTAAGCACACTTCAGAGTGCTACAGACACACATACATACCACAGCTCAGACGTGCGTGCATACCACAGCTCAGCTGGTGAGAAGGTCCTGAACCAAATCCTGAAAATCTGGATAGCCTGTGACTAGTTGATGTAGCAGCACGAGCCAGGTGAATGCGGGATGCCAGAGCCAGTGTCCTCCACTGCCGCCCAGCGTCCCTCGCTCTCCTGCCCATGGGAGCTGTTCTGCTAACTCCTCCAGGCAGTTTTCAGACAGCCTGGCTGTTATGCCACGCAGGTCAGCTGGAACCTGTGAAGCCCCTTCCCTCACGCACAGACAGGAAGGGAAATATGACTAAAACCTGAAGTTTTTTCTGACACCATGTTATATACCCACATCTTAGTACTTTTTTATTACACTCTCTGCCACACACACACACTTGCAGATGAGTTTCTCAGGTAGCCAAAAATTCCTCTCATACATAATTTGCAGCCCCAGAAGAAGGGCTTCTACGACCTCATCAAGTGAAAGCACAATCATTTATTTGCTATTCATTCACAACGCAAGACAGGCAGAGAGAATATTAAATGCCCACATCACTTTTAGAGGCCCAAGTCCACCATTTTTCAAGGTGATCCTTATCCTCACATTAGAAAGTGTTATGTCATATACCACTTAATTCGTAATATACTCCATGCTGACCGCTGTCATAAGACAAAGCAACTTGTCAACTGGAAGTAAGCACCAGCATCAGCGCTTGACAGCACTGCATCATGCTACCTGCTCCCTGCCTCACCAGCCTCCCTGCTGTCCCCTCAGCGTACGCCAGCGCAGCGGCTCCTCATCCAAACCCCTCATAAAAACCAATTCCGGCTCGCCATAACTTGTAGCTAGCTGACAGCAGGTCAGGCTCTTCTATTTCCCACCTGTCCGAGAGCTGAACAGATGATTCACTTTCTACTTCCAAAGCTTTTCTGTAATGAGGAGCTTGTGGTGGCCAGCCCTGCATCAGGTAACGCAGCTGCACTGAAGCCGAACCCAGACAGTTTCACAGGCATCGCAGCACAGCGGCGGTTGGCAGGGACCTCTGGAGATCACCCAGCCCAGCTTCCCTGCTCACGCAGGGCGACCTGGGGCAGGTTGGTCAGGGCCAAGCCCAGTCTGGTTTCAAGTATCTCCACCGATGGAGACTCCAGAGCCTCTCTGCCACTGGTTCCAGGGTTTGACCACAGTAAAAGAGCAGATGCCAAGGTGTCCTCCAGAGGTTAGTCCCCCAGCACGCTGTATAAAGCCTCTACGCAGAAAGACTTGCACTGCCACTTCACACACGCAGCAGTGTTCATTAAGCACACATCTAATCAGTCTTAATATAACACTCTGGTAGCCCATTGTATGGTTCTACAAGCCTCACCAAGGTTTAAGAAATATAGCGCAAGATCTCTACGTACAGACAGCAGCTTTCTCATCCCCACCTGTACCAGCACATGAGGTTTGCAACCTCAGACACAGAGGCAGAACAGCCTCTTACATTTCCTTACTAAATGAGCGTATGAGCAAGAGAGTCCAGACTAAGCTAATATTAAACAGTGCCTCAAATGCAAGAAGAAAGAGGTGGCTATTCCATAGCATTATGAAAGCTATACTTTCTTGGAAAACTCCTACTGTTGCCGTAGTTTGCTGGCTCTACTGCAAATTCTTACAAAAACCAAGACTGACCAGCAAAAAGACAAAATGTAGAATTTCTTCTTGCAGGAAAAATAAACTCAAACTAACAGATGCCCAATGATACTGCTTTTCCCGAGACAAAAGCTTTTATCTCACTTAACAATAGCTACATGTTCCAAATTCTTTACATTTCTGCCTGAAAGCATTTTACAGCCTTCACAGAAGGCCTCCCTTTACCACTGAAGTACAGGAAAATGCAGTGCTCTCGCATGTAGTTAGCAGCAGCTCAGACAACACGAGCCCACTGTAAGCCTAGAGGCAAAATTATCCAATGTATGAAAACTTTTCCCTTTATAATAAACAGTAACCTGTTTTATTAAAGTATATTCAACATCTCAGTTTTCCATAAAATGTTCTTGAATCAGGCTTTAGCGATAGGTAGTCATAAAAACATATTACTGAGCTAGTGAAGAGTGGGAAAAAAAAATATGTAAAACAAAAATCACTGTTCTGTAGTAATTTTTCTTGCACTTCAATACATAAAATAATTTGCTCCATCTTGTTGCCTATAGCAAAGTCCTATACCTAAACTTTCAACATGACTTTTAACCTAGCATTTTCCATTTAAAACGCAGAGCTTGGGGAAGTAGGAACAGCTCCAGCATGGTCCTGCTGTCCCCCCAAGCCCCTACCACCAGCCACAACATCCCCACTGGGACCTCACATTTCAAACGCATGACCTGTCTCTCTGACATACCTGCTCTTTACGAGGGGAACAGCACATCACATCAGTGTAGCAGCCCCAGATCAGATGCAGAATTTCAGAAGCTTTCCTGCCAAGGCTGTGTATTTGGGGAAGGAAAGGGGAGAAATGAAGGGGAAAGAAGAAAGAGTTTATTAAAAATTGGGATTTATAAAGGTCCCTCAGTCGCGCTCTGTTGTTGCCAACAGAGCGGATCAATTTGACTGCTGTTCTCTCAGCACCTGAGGGCAAGGCGGGCGTATGGACCATTAGCAATAATTCACCCTCCCAACGCTGCAGTCAGCTGCAGTCATTTGCCACATACCCATCAACCCAACACAGGCTCCCCAGAGACAGCAGAACCCGCGGAGCAGCCTTCTGCCTTCAAAGTTATCACAAAACAAGTGGAGACAGCAGGACTGATGCTACTAGAGACAAAATTAGCCAGACTACTTCAAAATCGTACTGTCAAAGGAGAAAAATTTTGATTTGGGCTCCAGTTAAGATCTTGAGCCACAGAACAGAGGGTCCATAGAGGACAATGCCTTCTTCATATCCATGAGCCACCTCTTTCACATGGCAGCACTTCTACAACCTACAGGGACATATTCACACACATGTATGGCTACAGGTATTCCATGCATGTCCTGGCTATACCCAGGACACACAAAACAGAAAAGCAAGAGTGATCGTCAATACTGAGTCTACTGTCTGCTTTACAGTCTCCACTCAACCTGCAAATGTCTCTCCGACCTCTTTTCAGTCCCACTACAGCTATGACTTCATGACAACGCCAGGAACTCAGCACCACAAAGACCCCCTGAAAACAAGCGAAATCAAAGAGTTTCCCTGCAGATGCAGAAAACAGCCAGATGTTAGATCACTCACTCCAGCAAAGAAAAAACTGATTTTCTTGCCCTTTGTTGGACCATAGAGGTACTTCATATCCTTGAGATGCTAGAAACTACCACCGCTGTGATCCCCTCAGTAAAATGACTGGTGTCAGCTGCTGCAGGAGCTCTCACATCCCAGCATCGGCAAAAGGGAGAAGGGGAAGGAAGAGAGGAACAGTCCTCAGGAACCCAATTCTCCCACACTTCAGCAAGTGTGAATTCTCCTCCAATGAGGGCCAGGGATGAAGCATTCTTCTGAATACTTCAGAAGTGGGAAAGCAAGAAATATGCTCAAGACACTAACCTCCCTTCATAGAAATGCTACACAATCAGCTCTAACACCAAGTTCCTATTCTTCACTTGCATTCCCATGAGAAGAATAACGGGCTTTGTGCTGTGAAAGGACACAAAGGTCACGAGCAACAGAATACTTCCTATGGGAAAATCATGACCAGTGCACCAACCTCCTGGAGGCTGGTGTCTGGAATGGGTTAATCCTGACACTGCTCTTTCAGAAACAAGGCTCCAGAACAGCCTGTATGTTCTCAGTTGAGTATGCTTCATAGAAGGGTACTTTTCATATTGAAAAAGTAGAAACTCTTCAAGAAATTAAATTTCAGGGTGCATTCCCTCCATTCCAGCTATATGGCCAAAACAGTATTTAAAGTCTGAACTGAGTTTTTGAACCCAAATTTCAATATACAAAACGTGCATCTAGCCCAGGATAACCAGGCACATGCATCCTCAGCGCAAGTCTCACCTTCCTCTGGTCAGAAACAAGCTAGTTTTGACGGGAGCTAAACCTTCGCGTTCTCAGTAGTACAACATTGCACTGCAAGGATGAAAAATCTCCAACATACCCTTCCCTTCTCATTTATCCTTCTCTGAAGGCACCTCAAAGCTCTTCGCACCGGTCTAATGTTTGGACTGTGTGCTCTAAACTTGCTTGGCAACACATTTCCCTCAGTCAACTGAAAAAAAATAAACAAACCACCAAAACCAAATAAAAGCATGCTTGCCAGGAACTTGAAAGGTTTAAAGATCAAGAAGTTACACACATCTTGATACAAAGTTTTACACAAATTAACAGTACCCATTCACTTCATTGTCACCTTTTGCCCGTTTTCCTCCCCCTACAATATTCATTTATGTTTTAAGAGTTTAACAATCCAGAAGTAATCTGAAATAGACACCATTTTACAAGTGGTATTTCACTCACTCTACAAATTTTTAACCGTATCTTGAAATGCTTGAGTAGCAACAACAACAGAGGAACACTGCCACAAAGATTCAAAAAGAAAGCTCCTAAATAATCTTAACGTCCCAGATAATACGCTACCAAAGAAGGGACTGACATTCAAAATAAGTTTCCAAACCTATTTTCAGGACATCTTCTGGACTTTCATGCCACAAGAGAAGAACCCCAGCTAAACTCCTGCTTAAGAATAGCAATTCATAGAATGTAGTTTCTATCAAATGTCCTTTCTTGCTTCCTAAAATACTTCCAACAGCATTAGACAACAACTCATTGGTGTGGATGAAATGACAGGATGTTCCACGTGAAGAACCATGAAACACAGAAGTTTGGGATATGTAACAAAAATAGAAAGTATCCAAATTTAGAAAAACACCACAACTTCAAAGTTTACTCTTCTTTTTGCATCCAGCCAAAGGAAGCTTACTCGCTTATTAAGTATATTGACAGCTTACCAAACACAAGAAAACATTTCCCAATCTCTTCTTCCTGACCACAGAGTTCTTGCCCAACCTAGTTCTCGTTAGCAATGATCTGGTCTCCAGTGTCAATTTACTACACAGAAAAAACTATGATCATATGAGACAGCTTCTCCCTTAAAATATGGTTTTAGCAGCATTTATTACAATTTCAGAAATATTAGTATATACCTGACACAGGGCAAGTGATGGAGATACATGACAGAAAAACCTGCAAAATTAGTTAGACAAGCGTTAACCTAGAAAAGACAAGGTGCAGGACATACACCACAGAGAGAACCCCCAAATTCAATTTCCAATTTTGGCACTAAGCTGCTGAGCAGATTTTGGACAAAAGGCTTGTCCTCTCTAGACTCATTTCTCCTTAGGAAAGGAAATAATACTGATTCCATTTAAAAATACTGTGAAATATAAAGCTAAGAATCACAATTCAAAAGCTGCTACTGTAAATATTAGGAAGACACGTATCAAGCTTACTCTCTTCACAGTGTCACCAAAACGTGCTTTTCTAACGAGCATGGCAAGCAGCATGTCAGTTCTCAGCCAGATGAAGTCTGTAAGCCCTCCAGAAAGCAGCTGCTTTGTCTATCAGTGAACTATTCAGAGGATTTCTGGCTAAGATGGATTTTTTCCCCCACAATACCAATGTTATCAGCTGCAATTGAATTTTAAAAGTGCAACCACAATGTTATATTTCTTCCAGGCCTTAGGCAATTGAGTACTAAACTCCTACTCTAATGAGATAAGAAGGCAAGAGAGACAAATCAGATTGCAGTGTTTGGCTTTTAATTTAATTCTTGAATTTTTTACCATAGAAAATAGATATTTACTTAGATAAATAGAAGTCCACAGTTATAACACTATAATGAAAAACTAGCAGGAGTTTTGGAAAGGATATAAACTCTCAAGTGCCATGCAATACACAAACATTTAAACAATGGTAGTTAGAATGTCTTTTGAAAAAGACTTTTTCAAATGCTTCATAAACCTCCTCCACCACTTATTAGTAAAGACCGTACTGAACTGTAAAGTGGCAATTCCTTCATTTTATCAGGGAATTTATTGAGTTCAGAACTTGCCATCCAACACATTTTTCACTGAACTTCTCTACCAATAAGATCAACACCATTTCATTATTATTCAATCCACTAAAGGTTCTTCGAACATTATTTTTGCTGTGTGGTTAGTTCTGAGGCTAGTACCTTGTCAGCCAAGCTCAGCTCAGGTGGTGTGGCTTTAGTGCCCTTCTCCCTGTTGATGTCATCATGGCAGGTCATACAGAACCAGGCTGTAGTGTAATTCCTTAACAGGTTCAACAGAAATAAAAAAGAACAAAGATTTGAGCTATCATCTGATTAGACAGCATTAGGTCTGATTTCCTTCATGTGTGGCATCACCTCAACGGGATCAGACCTAAGCGGTGCTTGAATTAACTCTGTGTTTAAAACTCCCAACAAGCAAAGCACAAAGAAGCAGGTTTGGACAGTGGCTCTGCTTTTACCAGAAAATCTCATTTGACAACTAAAGTTGTATCTTTCCAGGAATAACAGAGTCCAAAATAAAAACCCACTGCTTTGCATAACAGCAAAAGGGGAAAAAAAAGGATGGGGGGAGCAGAGTACATAAAAAAGAGTGTGTTTAAAAAAAACCTTAAGGGGAATTAGAAGAGCAAAATGTTTGGAGGTGACAGAGGCTACTTAGAGATATTGCATGGGAAGCTCAGAAGAAACGCCTATCACGTATCAAAACATTCAGTGAAGAGTTGAAGGTGTGTCCAAATGTGGAAAATAAGGAGAGAGGTTCTTGCACACTACTATGTATGAGAACATTATACAGCAGGTCAAAAAGCAGCCTGAGGAACTGCTGGGAAGAGGCATATAAACTAATAACAAATGCTAATTCAGATACCATGAGCAGCAAGTCCTCCAGAAGGTCCGTAGGACCAACAGATGATCAGGAGAACACAGAGAGAACAACAACAAAAAAAACACAGAAGAAAAGCTAAATAAAATTTTAATTTATCTTCACAGAGGAGAAGTTACTGGGGGGAGGAAGCTTCCCTGCTGAAATCCTCTTAGGAGGGACATCAGACTCTATCGCAGATTGGTGTGTCAGTGGAGGGGTTACGGAATGAGACATGACACCAGCCAGGATCCCAGACCAGAGGGTTTTATTGCAAGAGACTCGGAGGAACTCCAACACCAAACAGCTGAAGTAACATGCAACCTTCTGTCCCAATACGGTTGCTGAAAGGTGGGAAGTATTCTTCCAACTTTTAGTAGGGAATATCTGGGAAACTACAGATCACTAAGGCAGATATTCTAAAGAGGTCAGTAGAATTGTCTGATGGAAGGAGAGTTACCACACATTAAGGAAGAGTCAGCTTCACAAATCTGTTCAACTGACTTCTCCAGAGGAATAAATAAGCACACAGAGCCATAATCCAATTTAGAAAGTCTACCTAGACTTCTGAAAATGTGTTCAAGAAAACTCCTTACCAGGGACTTCTGAAAAACTAAGGTGTCATGCGATAAAGGGGGAGGGCCTCCACATGGCTAGAAGTTGATTATAAGAGAGAGGTTAAAAAAGGATCATAACAAGTAACTGATTCTTTTAATAGAGGGAGGTAATCAGACAGTCTCACAGGGAACTGTGCTGTTTGACACAGTCACAATTTCCCTGGAAAAAAGGTGCAGTGTTGACATAAATAACACTTTCAGTTGTCTGTTATTCATGGTGGCAAAGATCAGGCCGACTGAAGAGTTGGCAGAAATAACTCCACACCAAGTGACCGGGCAACAAAATGACAGATTAAGTTCAATGCCAATGAACGGTACGTGATGTATATGGGGAAAATAACATTACATATACAGGAATGCATTCTCGACTGGCTATCACCACTCACAAACAAGATCCTGGGGTCCTAATTGTTAATTCTCTGAAAATGTGAATTCCATGCAGTCAAAAAAAGCAAATTGTATATTAGGAATTGTTAAGAATGGAATGAAGAACAAATAGAAATCATTACATTAATATGTGAATCTGTGCTATGCACACACTAAGTGCTATACACAGCTCTGGTCATTCTTCCCTTTTCCTCCTCATCTCAAAAAGGATGTGCAGGAGAATTAGAAAAGGTACAGAGAAGTTCAACAAGGATGACCAAAGATATGAAGCAGCTTCCATAAAACAAAAAAGTATGGGAAGACTTTTCAATCTGGAAGAGATTTTATCGGCAAATGGATCCAACAGACTTCTCTAAAAATCAGAGGTGATCTGAGGAAACTGAACAGGGGAGGGCTGCCTCTTTCAGCACAGGAATAATTCAGCATCAAACGAAACTACGAAGTGGCAGCTCAAAATAAACACACAGTTAAGCTGTGGAAATCTTTACCCCAGGACATTGTCTATATCATGTCGGTTAAAAAAGCAAGCGGACAAATTTTTGGAAGAGCAAGCCGCGAAGCGCTATTCAGCGCAAAGCCAAGGCATTCCTCTGGCCCGAGAAGCCCCTCAGCCACAAGCCACTTCTCCCAAACACCGCACGGCTGCCAGCATCCAACATATTTGCCTTGTCCGTACACTCTTCCCCCTGTACTAAACACTGTCCACGCTCAGAAACCAGATACTAACCTGAACAGGCCGTCAGTCTGACCCAGCAGCTGTCCTTTCGCAACGCATCTCACGTGATTACTTCTGGAATTATCTGCTTCTTTTTGTTTATTGATGTAGCTGCTTTACAAATGGCTAGGGAACCACTTTCTCCTAAAAATACCAAAAGACTGATGCAACATCTACATGCAATTACGTATCAGAGTATTTTATTTACCATTAAATCCACCTCACTTCAATGAGAGTGTGCTGGCCTGTTGCAGTATGCCCCAACTCAGTGGCCAGGCACAAACACTGAGGAATTCAATCAATTTTGCACTCCCTGACTGCTCGTGAAGTTCTTGTCTCCAGAAATTAATTCCAGGATGCAAAAGTAACCAACAAAGAACACCTTTGATCTTTTTTAGGATATACCTTGTCTATATGAATGCATTGATCAGGCACCTCAAACCCATATTTTAAAATTTCTGAGGTATGGAGAAAATTCATTTCCATAAAAATAATATGCACTCCAAGTGATAATTACATGTTATTTCCCTTCTTGTAGGTCTTAATCAAGCTCCATCGCTGTAATATAAAGTAGCTGTGCCTACATCTGTACTTCCTCCTGAACACAACATCATCCATTTGGCTCCTTCTGTAACGATCACTGCAGCCTGCATATCATTGCAGCTCTTAACGCAAGACTTCCAAGAGCAGTACACAAACAGCTCACCCAGCACGGACCTGCAATACGCTTGTCTTCCTACTATGGGTACAGTTTCTACTAATATCATTTTCTAAACCTCTCTGCAAGATCAAATTTAACATCTTAGCCCATGCCTCTTGTTTGTGATATGAAATATGTAGAATACTTTTGGATATCATTCATGAAGTGGTAACTTTGTCAGATCCATCCTCAGTGTCATTTCTGAAAACAAGTACTACATATATTACGGACTATGAAGAAAGAGTCAAAACCTCCCCAAAGCAGCCCTCACACCCCACTAGAGCACGCAAATTAAAAAAAAAAAAAAAAAAAAAAATCAAGATAAACACTTCAGCATAACCATGACAGCTTTCTGTGAAACACACAAGGCCAGGCACACACTCTTGCACCAAAAGACATAATCTTCTTCTTCCAGTTCATGTGCCTCACACTCATTCCGTCTGCAGTGAAAGGCACTAACTGCAAGGCAGGCTGCCCTTTGCCTACGCCCCCCCACCCTGCCCCAGCACTCGCCCGGTCACGGTCAGAGACCCGCAGCAGGGGACAAACCCCGTTAGTAACTACAGCTCACGCCTGAGAGAAGACAGGGCTAGAAGGGACTTTGAGGGCTCTAATTCATGCACCTCATTCAGAGCATTGTGAGTTATGCCCAGATGATTCCCAACAGATGTTTATCCAACCTGCTCTGAAGCATTTACCTGGAGACTCTACAGCCACCCCAAGCAACCTACTCTAGTACTAAGCTTTAGACAGTTTTTTTAACATTTTACCTGTGTCCCTCCCCGCTATTTAAACCCATTCTTATGTGCTGTTCTCAGTGGGTGTGAAGAACAGGACAGCCTCAGCAGCAATACTTGTGACAGTAAATTCCTTCAGTCTTCTCACGGCACACAGCTTTCCCTGATGACGCTTTCCAGAGACAGACTGCTCTGCTTCAGCCTCGCCACTTGGTTCATGTCACTTTTCCAGTGTCATACCAAAACCAGGTCACAGGGTGTCCCAATGAAGCTTTACCAGCACTGGGTGGAATGGAAGGATTATGTCATAACCTACAGTTTATTTTCCAGTTTATAAACCCAAACAAAACTTTTGCCTCCCCTCCTCCTTTCCCCACAGGAGATCACTGGTCACCAGTGCAGATGAAAAGGTTCCTTTAATTCTGGATTATACCTAATCAATTATGCCAATGCCTGCAGCTGATCATTTCTGCTTGAATACAAAACCTTACCGCTGTCCTTATTGAGCTGTAGCCTATTTTTCAGGCAACATTTAAGTCATCAAATCCATTTCTCGATTTTTAATCCTGTCATACAGCACACCTGCAGTCCTTCCCAGTTTCATGTCATTTACAACTTCAATATGCATAGCCCTTGCATACCACTCAAATCATGAATGAAAACCCATAGCCCACACAGCAACCCTCTCAATACAGCCTGCCGTTTAACGAGGTCTTTACTAGTACTCTCAGTATGTTTATTTAACCAGGTTTGTATCCAGCATACAGCAGCACCTTCTTAGGTTTTAGGGCTTTTTTAAACCTCACTTACTTGAGAATCTTATTAGGACAAAAATCAAAACCTTACTGAATGCAAGATACATGGAAGCTTTTGTTTCTGCAGCCAGAAACAGACCTGACGTCTTATCCTAGAAAGAAGTAAACTCGCTTTGCCAAGGAAGTACCCATGGCAAACCAGCACTGGCTGTGACGTGCTCCTTGTAATCTTTCAGGGGCTTACAAATCATTTAACTACTTGCTGCAAGATTTTAAGATGACTACTACTCTCCATTCTCTTCCTCCCACTCCTTCACCTACACAAACTGCTCGCTCTTCTCTAGTTTTTCAAAACATCATCTATTTCCCATTTCTCAAAAGACGCCTATTAAAGCTTTTAAGGGGGTTTTTTCATCTGTACTTTAAGTACATAGACAAAAATATCTCACTTGGATGACTGCTTGCAAACCTGCTCTTTATTCTAACCTGTCACTAGCATTAGTTGCTCGCCAGCTGACTGTGGTCTTCAGTAAGAATCAGCTACAAAAGATACTGAAACTTCAGTTTCAGTGACACTGGACAATAAGTTTTCCTCTCTGATCTTTCCCTCATCATCTTCTTACTATTAAGACATTCACAGAATAATTTTTGTATCCCTTCATGGCCTCTGCTAGTCAGGTTTGATTTCTATCTTACTTCTTCTTACGTGGTCTTGCTACTCTTCAAATGAAAAACGGAAACACCTCTGGGTTTGAATAACCCACGTATTGCAGCAGTGAGGAAAGCAACGTTTGCAATTAGTACTTTAAGTATAAGAATGTGACTTCTACCCAGCACTGCTTTTTTAAGACAAAGTTCATGTAACTGAGAAGTACCTACTGCAGTCATTTACTATCACAACACACCCACTGGAAACTCACTCTTTTTTTCTCAACAGTTCTCCAGCTGCAATTACTCATTTACCTCATCAAATAAGTACCTGACAAGCAGGACTTCTTTCCTGTTTCTTTATCTATAGCTGGGGCTCCTTTCCCTGCAACGGATACATTTCCTGGTTCAAAACTCTCCTTTAGCACAGAAATCAGAATGAATGGTTAATGACCTGTATTTAAAAAAAACCCAAAACACTATTTAATTTAGGTCCATAGGTTCTGACTGTATGGTTTCAGTTCTATTTCTCAAATAGATCGTCTTGTCTGTATATCTGAATACCACCTTCGACTGCAACTATCTTTTAAGAGATTGTGCCAAGATAAATGCTTAACATCCATGTTTTATTCAACAGTTTTACAGGGTAGAGAAAGTTAAATTGGTCAGTAACGTTTTTAAAAAGTGCCCATAACAGGCAAATATACTCCTCAGAAGGAAATGTAGTTCATTTAGCAGCCCACTACACCATTGCTTATGTTTAGGTTGCTACTTCAGTCCTGGGTGCTACAGATACAGCAGGTTTCTGAAACCCTTCCCTCTAAGTAAATAATCCTAGCAGAGTTCTGCATTTTCCACGTACTGCTCCACTTCCCCACACAAAGGTGCAGTGCCTCCACCATGCAGAAAGCTGTTCTGGCTCTGACTTCAACAGAGGAAAAGCTGAAGAGCTTTTTTAGGCATCTACCTTCTCCTGAAATTTGCACTGCCAGCACAGAGGTTTCAAGCACCTTCTGCATCACCACCATTTTCATCACTGCTCCCGCAATTCTTTTAATTTAGTTCAGCAGCTAGCTCTGGTGATCTCTGTTGATGCAACAGTAGTATTATTTTTCTGGTTTACCAAGGTCACAGCTTGGGTCATTTGCGTCCTAGAATAAAATTCCCCTCAAAAAAACCCTCAGAAATAACTTTTGAGTACGCCACTCCATCACATTAAAAACACATCCCTATAAAAAAGACCAGCTATCACTGGCAGAAGTTTCCTGACTAACTGTAATTACAGTTGGATCAAACTAAGTTTACACATTAAGCACTATCGTTTTCCTGAAAAATGTGTTGTGGAAACATACAAAACAATAGTCTTCCCATTTCAGAAGGAGGACTTGGTTTCTGTAGCAGCGGTTGGGTATCTTCTGACAGCTATCAAGTGAAGGGTTTCTAAAACTTCTGGGTTTGGCAGAAAAACAGAAGTCTACCTTTGGCTCTCTGGGGAAACACTTCCTTTTCCACACAAACCCTCTCTACAACTTCTGAACGTTAGAGCTTCAGTGGTATTTCCACTCTAAACTCTTGAATCCTGGAAGTTTTGGCTGTGTCTGTCATCTAATTAACAGGTATCCTCTCACAGGCGGTATGCTAACACTGACAGAAATAAGGGAGACAACAAACACAACTCTGAACACTTAGTCCATGAAATAGAAAGCAAAAATTAAGAAGAAAACTTCAGCATGCATTTCCCTGCATTATTCCCTCAAAAAAAAAAAAATCCAAACCACCAAACCTTTAATCAGAACAGTTTTCATTATAAAAAAGTAAGTCTGCACTTTAATATCTTTCAGGCTGGAAAAGCGCCCTGAGAAGGCACAAGGGAACGCAAGCATCTGTAAGGCGACTCACTTGCGTGGGATTGATTTTCAACAGGTTCTAGGTTACAGCAGTAACATTTGGCAAGCCTGAATGAGCAAACTACCAGGACTCCCAACATCCGATAAGGGAGCTTTTTGTCACCTCTAGCATCACGCAGAACTAAATATTTTTGTTTCTAATAATCACCAATTAAAAACCCGGGATCGGCAAATCACTAAGCTCTTTCTTCCCAACAGTGAAACAATCCCAAAACGACTCTGTTAGACAACAGGTCTGAAAGTCTGACTCGGACATTGTCTTCTGAAAACAAACCAACTATTATTCCCATGGCATCTTTATCACAATGGTTCATACAAGATTAATTCAGTTTTTAAGCAAAGAAATGCTGCAGCTGAAACTCACTCTTTTACTGGCAGGAGCCTTAGAATTTTATTTTCTTCCCAAGGCAACCCAGTTACACAGAAAGGACACTGGCTATTCTAAAACACCGGGACTGTGCCTTCACCTGAGGACACAAATTACAAGATTCACTTGAAGACAACCACCTTGAAGTCCCTGCTCCTCCACCTTCTGTTTGATATTTTGGTTGTGAGAAGTAATAGCTTACAGACATTGAAATAGAGGGCTGCGCGACCACAGAACTGCCTCGTGTTCCTTAAGACCTTTCTCTCTCACCCTTTAACACACCGTGGAAGTTTCAAAGGAATTATAACACAAGATAGTACAGCTAAGGAACGCTTGTAAAGCTCAGCCTACATCTACCTCCGGTCCCGTTCTATACTCAAGACCAAGTTCCTCGGGCCAAGCGCCATCGGTTCCTCCTTGCTCGTATAGCACCCGGCACAGAGGAGCAGGGCTCCGCACTGCCACAGCACGCTGTAAAATGCCTGTTGTAAAACAGGAGAAGCTGCCGGCAGCTCCCTGGAAAGACGGTCGAGGGAGGTGCGTCAACTCCACGAGCGCGGCACAGAAAGTCGGCCGCAGCGAGACTAGAAAAGAGGATTCCCAGGTCACAAGATCCACTGAAATTGCTGTGCTGCTGCTACTCCCCTTCCACTCATGACTTACTACGTTCTGCTATAGAAAGATAAAACTGTTTTTGTTCGTCAAGCTGTACCTATTCTCTGTTTTTAAACTCCTTGCTCATCAGAGAGGGAAAAAAAATACGACTTTTCTATGCATAATTATATGAACCGACGACAGACAGGCCTAGCAACCCGCTGAATAAAAATAACATTGAATAACTCAACAGCTGTCTTCAGAGAGTGCTTGACAAATTCATTCATCGCTGAGATTCTGACACTTAAAAAACTATTTCAGTGCTCCTGAGACAAAACCTGATTCTTCTTTGCTCTTTTGTCATGTTGTATTTGAATCACGTTTGGAAAAATAAACAGCACTGTATCAAGTTAAGCTTTGTAACTGAAAATACCAAGCAGAATTGTTTTGCTGGAAGGACTCGGGGGCTAACAGCACAGCTCTCTACATGTCACACAGTCAGTGAAAATCCCAGGGTGTTTTCCTTTCTTCAGAATTCAAGTCAGCTAATCTCCTTTCTGCATTACACAACAGCTCGTGTAATCCTAAATTTATCACACTAGTACGCTGTCATAACAGTTACAGGTTTCACAAAGAGTGAGATCATGCCTCATCTTTTCCCCTCTCATGAAAGAAAACTTATAGTTGTCTTTCAACAATCCTGAAAAATAAGCGGACATTTCATTCAGGAAATTTTGCCATTAATGCAGTAGTCCTTTCCTCAGGATTCTCCCAAATACAAAACCCTCAACTACACCACTTCAGGATTCAAACAGTACCTTGCTCATTATGTTAGAAAATAATCTAAAAACGTCCATTTGGTCTCATATAAAGAAGTTGATTCCTTAATTTTAACCAAACTTCAAGGACTAGGGTGATTAGCCAGAGTGAAAGATACTTGCAGCACTATGCTATTATCACAGAGCGAAGTCCCCATGACATCAAAGCAGCGGAATAGTTCTGGTTCTGAAGTGGTCGGCAACTACCAATGTGCCGAGGAAACCTATCAGGCAGAGGAGCTTAGTCCACATTTCAGTCATTCCCTTTACGTATGCACTCCTCCTTTTCTATAAACCGTATTTTTCTGATTCCGCAGCAGAGATGATTAACTCTTTCCTTCATCTCACCCTCCTTATGGTTTAGTCCCATCCCACCGTCTTTCACCCACCAGCCCCACCAAAACTTTCTACACCCCTCTTTCAGACACGTTTCCTCATGCTTTCCTTCCCTTCCTCTCTGCTCCCTGCTCTCCTCCAGCACAGCAATACCTCACACTGATTGACTCCCGGTTTCCTAAGCAGTAAACACTCTGTTTTGATCCCAATTCCTTCCAAATCCTCCTGCAGACAGGGCACTTGCTACTCTAGGCCCTCAGCAGATCCTCTGCACAAGTACCCAACCCCAACCTTCCCTCCCTGCCCGCAGACACCACTTGCTTCTTCATCCTCAGGTGCCAAGCGGGTAAGGCAGTCCCTCCTTCTGCGCATCTCAGGAAAGCACAGCCCCTTGCTCTTTGCAAACAAGAAAATTAACCTTTGATCTTTCTGCTAACACCCACACTCTCACGAATTATTAGAAAACACAATCATAAAATAAATTGCAATCCGCACGACCCCCCAAGAAGATATTTACCACCCTCTGCAGCCAAATCCCCAAATCCAACAGGCACCTGAAGCACCACCGGTTGCGGGTGGGAGGGGGGAAGGACCCAGCGGGCCTCTCCGCACCCACCAGCCTCCTTTGTGCACCCCAAATC
>NW_009213473.1:0-6929 GCF_000690835.1 Fulmarus glacialis | reverse complement strand
CGGACTGCTAAAGACTACATTGAGGGCAACTGGTGGTGGGACATTCAAGCATTGGGATAAGCATTTAGCAAAGGCCACATGGTTAGTCAACACTAGGGGATCTGTCACTTGAGCTGGCCCTGCCCAATCAAAACCCTTACATACTGTAGAGGGGGATAAAGTCTCTGTCGTGCCCATAAAAAATATGCTGGGGAAGACAGTCTGGGTTATTCCTGCCTCGGGCAAAGGAAAACCCATTTGTGGGATCGCTTTTGCTCAAGAACCTGGGTGCACTTGGTGGGTAATGCAAAAGAACGGGGAATTCCAATGTGTACCTCAAGGGGATTTGATTTTGGGTAAAAATAGCCAATGAACTGAATTGTATGATGTTAATTGCTATATAATATTGTATATCATCATTTCTATGGTTGCTATACATCATATCAACAGTATTGCAGTAAGAATCACCCAGATTAATGAAGGATGAACTTTGATGAAACTGAGCAAAGTGCAGCGGTGATAGAACCAGAACTTGCTTCAGCATGCAACAATCCAATATCACATACCATTTCTCCTGCCCTGAAAGACTGTTATGACAGATGGAGTCCAAAGTCATGGACTAAATGAACTCAACGGACATTTTAGAGGGATGGGCCATAGACTAAGGGAATGATATCTGTGTGTGTATTTACCAAAAGACAGGAAAAGTGGTGGTGATTAATTGGAATGTATTGGAAAATGTAAGACTTGGGCATGATGTAGATGGTATAGAATAAGGGGTGGATACTGTCCTTGTTTTGGCTGGGATAGAGTTAATTTTCTTCCTAGTAGCTGGTATAGTGCTGTGTTTTGGATTTAGTATGAGAAGAATGTTGATAACACACTGATGTTTTAGTTGTTGCTAAGTAATGTTTACACTGGTCAAGGACTTGTCAGCTTCCCATGCAGGTGCACGAGAAGCTGGGAGGGGGCACAGTCAGGACAGCTGACCCAAACTGGCCAACAGGGTATTCCATACCATATGATGTCATGCTCAGTATATAAACTGGGGGGGATTGGCCAGGGGACAGCGATTGCTGCTCAGGGACTGGCTGGGCATTGGTCGGCGGGTGGCGAGCAATTGCATCGTGCATCACTTGTTTCTTATATTCGATTATTGTTGTTGTTGTTGTTATTATTACTATGTTACTTTATTTTACTTCAATTATTAAACTGTCTTTATCTCAACCCACGAGTTTTCTCCCTTTTACTCTCCTGATTCTTTCCCCCATCCCACTGGGGCAGGGGGGAGTGAGTGAGCTGCTGTGTGGTGTTTGGCTGCCTGCAGGGTTAAACCATGACATCTATGCTGAAGAGTTTTAGTTTTGCTTCCTGTATGAAAACAGCTCCATAACTTTTTAATCATCCTTGGTGCTCTGCTCTGAATCTTTTCCAGTTCCACTGTGTTTTATGAGACGGGGCAGACCATTGTTTCTGAATTCCCAATAGATAAAGAAAGTATCTAAATATGTTTTTTCTCTCCTCCTCCATTTTATTTCTAAAGTTTTATTCCTTTAATAAGAAAGTAGCTATGTACATAAGTATGGAGCTTTTGGGTGCCTAGTCAACGCATTTAATTTGATAATTTCTTCTGGCAGTGTCAGGAGGTGACAACATGAATCTAGTAGTGTTTATACATGTCCTTTAATGCCATTTGAAGTCAAAAAGTAAAATTGAGGTCAAAGGGATATGAATCAGATTTGTTATTGTGACTTAATATATTTCCAAATATAGCTTTGAAATAGATGAATTGATTTTAGCTCTTCTGAAACTATTTAGTATGTAATTCTCTTATTTTATTAATTGTTTTTGTTCTTTTAAATTTTATCACAAAAAATTGAGTTCTCTTAGCTTGCTAATTGTAGGTTAAAAATATTAAATTCTGTCACTTGGAAAAAATCCCTCTTTCTAGTTATTTGTGTGACCTATGTCATGAATATAAGAATTTATACAAAACTCACTTTTAATGAAGGATCATTTAGGTTTCAAAAATTCAGACAATGAGACCATAGCCAAAGAAAATGGGTATTAATTTCTCTAAATAAGGGGATGATAGTTTATGTAATATCTTCAACCTAAGAAATGAAGGATTAGATTAATTAATAACTTTTGAGTGTTGATATGAACTATGAGAAAAAGGCTTAAGTTCCTGCTTTGGTTAATAATTTGAAGTGCAACAATTTCTAGGGAAAACATTGGGATAGACCCATTTCTAGGTAGACAAATGACCCAGTGATTTGTATATGTTCTTTGCAGTAGGATGCCTAGGCTATTTCTCCTTCACACATTCCTTAATCATTGTGTATGAAGTGTAGACAGGAGAAGGAGGAAGAAGTTTCTTATTTTCTCCCACTTACAACTTTGAAGTCCTGTTTTTTATCCTTATATGCAGCAGGAAAATATTTTAAAACATCTAACATCTAGCAACCAACCAACCAACCAAACAAGAAAACCTATTTCCAACAGAACTTTTCCAAAGTGGAAAGAAGACAACTATAGGAATGTTCACTAATTTCTATATTTGCTTAGAATTAAACACAAGCTTAAAAAAAGATGATAACATGACATTCCTGGTGCTTTATGATGAATAACACCTCAAATTTACTGTTTACCATAATTTATTTGAATTTTTTCATAAAGTCTGTGAAAAGGGAAAATACTCATTTTGAGAAAGCAGAAAATTTTATTGGCTGATATCATTCAGAGAGGCAGGAAAGATGTTATGACCAAAGGGTCAAGACACATTACTAATTGTTCCCTCCATGTTACAGGTGAGCAATAATTTACTTGGGTAAAGGTATATAGGAATGTATTTTTTTTTCTCTTTCTGCTCACATGGTTGAAAAAATGACATAAATGTGGAAACACTTTTAATCTCACAGCGTCTGACTTATCAGCTCAAGCACCAGTATTCAGATGCATTTACTAATTCTATTTGTCACAGGATTAGGTTTCCACACTTACTTTAACTAAAGCATTTCATATTTAACTCATCTTTCCATAAATTGTCTGCTCAGAAGCAGAGTCATAAAAAATTCAGAAGAAATTTTTAACACTTAAAAATCTCATCCAGCCATGAAATCAAAGACCGGACTGTATCTTATGTGCTGTCAATATTTAACTTCTTATTTTAACACCCCTCACTGTTATTCTATATTTATCTGTTGGGTATCTTTCCATTTTCAAAAAACCCACCAAACTCTATTTAAAAAAAAAAAAAAAAGATTATTTTTTTCACATTTTCATCTTAATGAATATGCATAAATTTGTACATGCTTATATATTCATAGCTGTATCACATTTTAAATATTATTTTCAATTTTAAGTTCTATTTTTGTATGCCAAGATGGTTTGCTGTGGTTTTCCACTATGTTTGTACTTCTTTGCCAATGGATTATAGGTTTATATCATTCTTATGTCAGCAGGAGGATTCTTCCATTTTTTTTTTAGTCTTGCAATGACATAGAGCCAATAGAATATGTTGTGTGCCATGTCTCAAGTCTGTAATTGATACAGAGAACTTCACAGTTCAGCTTATAAATATATCAAACATCACAATAGTCCCAGCATTTTGTAAACAACCTCCAGACTGAAATATATCTCCACTATAGTAACTATGGAATAATATGAAACGACAAATCTTTTGAGCCTGTGGGAGTTTCAGAAGACAGAAACATAAAGCTAAACTTGCAGATATTGTAAAATATATAGGTGGCTTCACTGTATTAGAATCATAAAATCATAGAATATCTCAAGTTGGAAGGGACCCATAAGGGTTATGGAGTCCAACTCCCTGCTCCTCGCAGGACTACCTAAAACTAATCCGTATGACTAAAAGCGTCGTCCAGAGATTCCTTGAACTCTGACAGGCTTGGTGCTGTGACCACTTCCCTGGGGACCCTGTTCCAGTGACCGACCACCTCAGTGAAGAATCTTTTCCTAATGTCCAATCTGAACTTCACCTGATGCAGCTTCATTCCATTTCCTCGTGTCCTATCACTGGTCACCAGAGAGAGGAGATCAGCACCTCCCCCTTTGCTGCCCTCCTTGAGGAAGTTGTAGACTGCAATGAAGTCATCCCTCAGCCTTCTCTTCTCCAAGCTGAACAAATCAAGTGACCTCAGCTGCTCCTCGTAAGTCTTGCCCTCAAGACCTTTCGCCATCTTTGTTGCCCTCCTCTGGACACACTCTAGTTTGATGTCCTTCTTATATTGAGGCACCCAAAACTGCATACAGTCCTCGAGGTGGGGCCGCACCAGTGCAGTGTAGAGTGGGACAATCACCTCCCTCAACCGGCTAGCTATGCTGTGTTTGATGCACCCCAGGACACGGTTGGCCCTTTTGGCTGCCAGGGCACACTGTTGACTCACATTCAACTTGCCAACAACTCAAACCCCCAGATCTCTTTCCGTGGGGCTGTTCTCCAGCCTCTCATCCCTCAGTATGTGTGCATAACCAGGATTACCCCGTCCCAGGTGTAGAATCTGGCACTTGCTCATGTTAAATTTCGTAGAGTTGGTGGTTGCCCCGCTCTCTAGTCTATCCAGATCTCCCTGTAAGGCTTCTCTACCCTCAAGGGACTCCACAGCTCCTCCTAATTTAGCATCGTGAGCAAACTTACTTTATGTATATTTTATTCCTGTGTCCAGATCATTTATAAAAACATTAAAGAGCACTGGCCCTAAAATTGACCTGTGGGGAACCCCACGGGTGACTGGCCACCAGCTTGATGTAACCCTATTTACTGTAACTCTTTGAGCCCGACCTGTCAGCCAATCATTCACCCAACTTATTATGGACTTGTCTAGCTGTATGTTGTTGCCAGTCATCTATTTACTGGAGTCCTTATGACAGCAGAAATGGCTAATGTTTATCGGTGTAAATATTTACATTAGTTCAAGAAATCACTACAGAATGACCTCTAAATTTCAAAAGGAATGTAGTGAGGTTTGCAAAGAAACTCTCCTTTTTTCATCAGAAAAATTGTCATTTTTACTCTTTTTAGAACCTGTAAATTTCGTATGCAAATTCCAAAATTAGCTGCTTTCATTAAATTTTAGAACTGCTGGTTTGTAAATATTCTTGGAATTTTTTTTAGATTTTAGAAGTTGCACACAGTTCTGAAGAAAACCTTATTTTGCCTTCTTACTTTTTGATTTTTAAGCTAGCCCATATTTTCAACAGTTTTCTAAATATATTAATACACTTTATGATATCTGCTTTATCTGTTGACCATGCCATAAGTTAATGGTATTTAACTATTGATAAACAATCACCTTATGGCTATAAAATACATTACTTAAAATTTAACTTTTCACAGGACAGCACTTTTAAACAGAAACACCCCTGAAGTTTTTAGGGTATGTTTTGCTTTATTTTGTTTCAGTTGAGTCTCCACCATGAAATGAGGAACACGTTAGTACCTTCTCATTCAGGTTGCTTCCTTCAAGCAAGAAAAAAATTGAAGGAAAAAATTTCACATTTTTAAGGAAAACTTTTTCACTCTACTATTACTCATTTTGTGAATAAACAGAAGGCTTGTATTTCCTGAAATGTCCAGCACGTTTCCTGAAGGTTGTACTGAGAAAAGGATCAGAAAAAAGGAAATACTTTCACAAATTATTTCCTTGTATCATTGTAGACATAATTGCTAACCCATAATAAAGTAGAAAATGTTAAAATGGCAATGATTATTTGACAACTATTATCACAGATATCAGTTATCCACTGTAAGTAAAACTCTGGATATTTTACATACTGCTGTGTGAAAATGGTTGGCAAATGACCTTTTAATGACAACCCACTGTATTTTGTGATTAGTATTTCTCCCTTTCTGACCACTGTCAGCTGCTCTTCTCTCTCTGTTTTATTTTGCTCCATACTTGATATAGAGGAAAACAGAATTAAAATTATTTGTTTCTCATTTCATATTCTCCCATCCCTACATGGATATTGTCTGTGAGAAGTAACTCTTCTCATCACAATATAATGACTGGTGTGGTGACTAGAGGAATAAAACATAACATCATTTTAACATTGTTATCATCTCTAAGTTAACTTAAGTTGATGAGGTCCTGACAGATCTGCTGACTTTTCTCAATGCCATTTACAAGGATGATTCAATTACATCTATTGTGTAAGTGTTTCCTCCAGAGGGAGTATAAAAGAGATAAAAACAGCCTTCCAGGTTTCTGACCAGATCATTCTAAAAGATTGTTCATCCTAGCATACAATCAAACAACTGTCTGAGAAGATTTTCATGGCCTAGATGATGATTTTTTTCTTTCAAACTTTTATTCACTAATTAATTTTGGAATTATATCAATCAATGTTCAACTTATGATGCACCTTAAAGGCATCTTGTTGAAGTACAGTTTTTTTTTTTTAAAAAGGAGCTACAGATAATGTCAATTTGTTTTTAGATTGATTGCAGATTTCTAAAAGTATGCAGGCAGTTATTCAAGAGAAAATTGAATTCATTTCAGTATTGGAGAATGTAGTCCATTTTTCAAACCCAATGACATTCAGACCTCAACACACTGGAGAAATGCACTAACAGGAATTTCATGAAGTTCAATGAAGGGAAATACCAAGTCCTGCACTGGGGATGAATAACCGCAGACGCCAATACACACTGGAGGCTGACTGACTGGAAAGCTGCTGGAAAGCAGCTTTGTCGAGAAGGACCTTAAGGTACTGGTAGACAACAAGCTGACCATGATCCAGTGATGAGCCCTTGTGGCAAAGAAGGCTAACAGCATCCTGGACTGTGTTAGAAAGATGGTCACGAGTAGGTCAAGGGAGGTGATGCTTCCTCTCTATTCAGTACCGGTGAAGCCACATCTGGAACACTTTGTCCATCTTTGAGCTCTTCAGCACAAGAGAGACTGTTGTGGTTTAACCCGGCAGGC
>NW_009213472.1:0-13597 GCF_000690835.1 Fulmarus glacialis | reverse complement strand
ATATATATATTTTATGACATCAAATTAATATATTCCTTTTAACTTGTTTATCCCACTGCAGGGGTCTAAGACTTTTTTTTTTTTCTATCTTTAAATTTACTTTTCACAAGCTGTGCCCTACAACTGTACCAGAGGACTGATATGTTAAACCTTAGTGATTAATATAGAGAGGTGGGACAAAGATAAGAGCCTGCAATATGAGAGTGGGAACAGATGTTTTGATGATACCTTCTGGCATAAAACTCTGTATAGCATTTCTTCTTCACCACTTCCTACCACAATTAAAAATAGAATAAAATAGAAAGTGGAGTTTATATTCATATATGATGAGAATTTCTAGGGATTATTAACAGACAGCAAGGCACCATCAGGAACATTTGGCAGAAATTAATCTCTTCTTAGAACATCACTCCCACTTGACTTATGCTTATCTGCTGTTCTGGGTAAGCTTATTCTTCTCATTTAAATAGTTCTCATGTAAGTGGCTATGTGCACACCTTCCAGACTCCTTCTTTAAATTTAAGTTGTTTGACTCATTTTCTGAGTTGCTCTGGCAATATCTTTTACTATTCCTGAAACTTTTTTTTTCTTTTTCGTCTTCTTTTTTTCTTTTTCTTTTTTTTTTTTTTTTAATATCTGATCTCTGTAGTATTTTATAGCATTTCCTTTTATCAGAAAAGAAATAAGTAATGCAAAGAAATTTTTTTGAAATATGGGCTCTAGGTACTTTCATCTGCATTGTGGTTTTTGCCTTTTAACTACGTTGGTGATCACTGATATTTTGAGTATTGTGTCTGTAAAGGTGTAAATATGTAAAAGTAGGAACCAAATTAGCACAATTTTCAGAAAAATCTGTGAGTTGCACTGCACTCAGCATGGAAAGCTAAGAGAAAGCACACAACCAGAGATAATACTGGAGTGACACAAAGGTGTCATAGTTTAACCATAGACACAAAGGTCAGATTAGTGTGCACTCTATGAAAGCTTTTGTTCCTCAAGGAGAAGTAACACAAAATCTCATCATGAGATAAAATCTTCTTTTATAAAAAAAAAGTAAAATGAAGGCAGAGATTACAATTGTTGATGCTCAATGTAGCACTTAGTACATCAATTTTGCACACTGTGATTGGGAATAACCTCTTAATTAAGTGTTTAAATCATGAGTGATTGAGAAGACACTCCATTATAAACAAAGTGGAATCTAGACTGCACTTAAATCTTCAGTGTCTGTAGTGAAGCAGTCCTTATAAGTTAGTGCCTAGATTTGTATTATAGTCATTGAAAATAGGTGTTTTTTCTTGAAAGGATCTATCAAGACAATTTGTTTACTTAATTTTAGATATGCGATTTATCAGATTGCATCCTATCCCCAATTTTAAAATATTCAGAATATGGGATATAGTACAGTGATCATAAAGAGGCATTTATGGCAAAGAGATACAGCTGTCATCTGCATTAAGAGTAGCGGTGTACATATTTTCAGGAAATGTATGTTATGCTTCATTAGAAGCATAGAATTAAAGTAATATTGACATCTTAAAAAGTAGTTAACCATCTACTTCAATATTATGAACACAGACTTATAATAAGGACTATTTTGCCCTATATGACTTCTTAAAGTAAAGCATTCTTTATCACTGATATATGATAAAACTTCTAATCTGGAAATAACTATGCTAACTATAAGTAAACCTAATTTTTAATATATACATTTTGTGACTCAACTGCCTACTACCAATATTTTTGAAAATAATTTTTTTTTTTTGTAGCTGTAAATGTCATCAAAAGTAACGATGCCAAAATTTGAGATTGATAATCTGCCTGTAATTTATCTTGAAAAAAATAATTGAGTTAAATTCTTTCAGTTCAGCTATAATTGCAGATATCTTAATCTGCATAAATACTCTTTAGAAATATTCAAATTTGCCTTTATCAGAAATGAATTCATTTCAATAAGGATTAATCTTCATTCCTTACCTCTTTGTCCTGAATTCAGAATCATGCAAACTTGTTTGCTGCCACAGATACCAGGATATGTAGCAATTACTGTTATGCACAATCTTGCTTTTTCGTCTAACAAAGCTTGAGTGCTCCTTGGCAAGGTCTCTGCATGCAAAATGTTATTCAGCACAAAGGGAACTTGATTATCTGTTTCTTAAAAGCTTTTATAGTAATTTCTACCTCTGCAAAGTGTGTGTGATATCCTGAATTGTTTTACATAGTTTTACAGGAACTGTATTCACACAAAGAAGAGATTGTATCATAGATAAAATACATTTAGTACATGCAGTAGAAAATTTGTGTGTTTAAACCCTAAGCATTAAAAATTCAAACATAATTGGAAGAGAAAGAAAAAGAAGGAAAAACTGAATGGAAGAAAAGAATATTCTAATAATCTATAACAATAAACTATTAATACATTACCTAGCTATTGATAGTATCATAGAATCACAGAATCATAGAATGGTTTGACTTGGAAAGGATCTTAAAGATCATCTGGTTCAATCCCCCTGCCATGGGCAGTGACATCTTTCACTCGATCAGGTTGCTCAAAGCCCCATCCAACCTGGCCTTGAACACTTCCAGGGATGGGGCATCCACAACTTCTCTGGGAAACCTCTTCTGGTGTCTCACAACCCTCATCATAAATGAATTCTTCCTTATATCTAATCTAAACCTACCCTCTTTCAGTTTAAAAATGTTGCCCCTTGTCCTATCACTACAAGCCCTGGTAAAATGTCTCTCTCCATCTTTCTTATAAGCCCCCTTTAAGTATTGAAAGGCAACAGTAAGGTGTCCCCAGAGCCTTCTCTTCTCCAGGCTGAACATCCCCAACTCTCTCAAGCTTTCTTCATAGGAGAGGCGTTCCAGCCCTCTTACCATACTCATGGCCCTCCTCTGGACCTGCTTTAACAGGTCCATACCTTTCTTGTGCAGGAGACCCCAGAGCTGGATG
Organism: Fulmarus glacialis; assembly: GCF_000690835.1. Lineage (NCBI taxonomy): Eukaryota > Metazoa > Chordata > Aves > Procellariiformes > Procellariidae > Fulmarus > Fulmarus glacialis. Next base: position 10,641 of record NW_009213472.1, on the reverse strand, counting down.
CAATACTCCCTGTGGGGTCTCACAAGAGCAGAGTAGAGGGGGAGAATCACCCCCCTTGACCTGCTGGCCACGCTTCTTGTTATGCAGCTCAGGATCATAGAATCATAGCATCATAGAATCATAGAATAGTTTGGATTGGAAGGGACCTTTAAAGGTCTTGTATTCAACCCCCCCTGCAGTGAGCAGGGACATCTTCAACTAGATCAGGTTGCTCAGAACCCTGTCCAACCTGACCTTGAATGTTTCCAGGGATGAGGCATTTACCACCTCTCTGGGCAACCTCTTTCACTGTTTCACCACCATCAAGGATATGATTGGCTTTCTGGGCTGCAAGCGCACATTGCTGGCTCATGTCCAATTTTTCATCCACTGGTATCCTCAAGTCCTTCTCTGCAGGGCTGCTCTCAATCCATCATCACCCAGACCATACTGATACAGATCTAATACAATAACCTATGTCTCTAAAGAAATCTACATATTTGAAAAATATTTTTACTGGTAGATACTTGATCTTGAACAAGCTATATTTCAGTTCTTACTAGTTTGTTTCTCTTCTCTTCCACTTCTAGTGAAAATAATATAATCTTCTTTAGAATTAAAAGCATTTTAACCTTGCCCTTGTGCAGTGTAAAAATCAAAATGATGATTTTTTACCCTCTAGATAGGTCTAAAATTGAAAGTTTACAGTATAAATAGAAACCATGCAAAACCTATCTTAAATCACTTATAGATATTATCTGTGCAGTTTTTTAAAAAAGAAAACTAGTTTATCCAGTGTTTTTCTACTGCAATGACCCCAAGATTGATAAAACCAGAATCCTTAATCTTTCATTTAATAACAATTAATACATTAATAAACAGTTTGAAAAATAGAAAATCTGAAGATGTCTTTCTTGTTCCTGATATGTTGAATATTTGATCAGGATAAAGGTTTGGTCATAGCTCATTGTCATTTACATGGACAATCAATAATACATTTTCATCTAGATATGTCAAGATAAGTATTTTTTATTGTCAACTGCACTGATTAACAAGTACCTTCTGAATTAGTTCAAGAAGTTCAAGATCCACACTCTACACTATTACATGTGGTATGAAGAATACAAAGACTGCATAGCTTCAAAATATCTTTACAACTAACAAACATTTAATTAAGCTTCCACCTTTTTAATGAATGGGGTATTAGTAAAATTATGCATCAAATAGTAATAATTATAAAAATGTACACTGTTACAAAAATAATCTACATCATTTAATAGAAAGATTGAAAAAAACTAAAAAAAAAAATTAATTCCATGCAGTTTTTTAAGTTAAGTTTTTTGTTAAAAAAAGAAAAAACTTTCTTCACAAAGGACTGAGGGGGACCAATTCCCTACAAGGATAAAGGAATTATTGATGTTGATCTGTAACTCATAACACATCCATTTTCCAATTTTCCATTTGTGACAAATATGAAGGATGTACAAACGTATATATATAAATTTTATGTATGCATACTCGCTCACACATATATTCATGCACGCATGCACACACACACACACTGCACAAAGACCCATAGAGAGATTTCTAGGAAAACCAAATTAAGCTGTAAGGAACATCATGCTGATGGTATCCATACTTCAAATTCCTGAACATGGTCATTCAGTGTCCACTGTAGCATGTTGCTATATTCAAAGAAGACGTAGAGCTTTTCCATCTTTGTGCATAAAGGCTGAAACTCTTTCCTTAGCATATTATATTCTTGATGAAAGATTAAAAAACAGAGTTTGAAATAATTTTGTAGGTATGCAATTTAAGCCTGATTTGCTTACTCAGTCTTTACTCAGGCAAAAGATCATTGATTTTTTTCTTAACAGTTCCTTCTTTTTATAATGTATGCTATTCCTTTTCATTGTCAAGAAGTTAAACATGAAATTTTCCCCTTCATTACTTAATGCCACATTATTTCACCTAAGTGATAAGGGAAGTTGCATCAAATCTTTGGATAAAATGTTGTCTTAAAATTAAATATTTCATGCAAAACCATTTTCAATCAATCTCAACAGATAATCCAATGATTTTAATAAAATTATTCCACTTATTTACTCTATGGCCGAGAACAAAATATAGGCTAAAGCATCCATAGGGAAGTAGTTTTTGTATCAGGCAGGAACATGAAAGAGAAAACAAGGAAGAATATCAGAATAGATATGAATACTGATATTCATTAACATCCTCTTATAATACTAGCTCTATAATTGCATTATTGAAAATAACCGTCTATAGTATTTGTAATAATGTAACAGTATTCATACTTTTACAACTATTTCCACAATAAAAAAATCTTGTGTTCTTTAAAAGGAAACACAATACCCTTTACAGTTGTTGATATGTGTAACATTATCTATGTTTGGCTATAAAAATTTCAACAAAACCACATATGACAAATTTTGAACAGAATACAGGACACGTGCCTTGAAGAAATAACACACTTTTTTTCTTAAAATTAATCCATCTCATTAAACTTGAAAATTAACTGTATCACTGCTGCTGCAGGTACACAGGCTATTCTTTTTTATTTTGTATGCATTAACTCATTTTAATTTATCTAGTTGGTACTAAGTAAGTTCAATTTGCAGGAGCCTTCCAAAAAGAGAAGAAGTTCAAGAAGAACAATTTGTTAATAATGTGCCAGAGAAGGTCTGTTTCTCATTCATGCTAACAACAAATGTCAGCTGTCAACTTCAATAGTTACAGTCACAAGGCTTGCCAAGTTAATGATAGTTGTGAAAATCAAGCAGTACTGAAAAGCCCAAGCTGGATGGCTTTTGTTCTGGTGAATTCCCTGAAATCTGTTGGTTAGCAAGTTTAACCTCCAATTTCTAGTTCAGGAGAATTACAAACATGGAGTTTCACATGAGAAGAACTACAGAAAGCATAGTCACACAAGCCTAGGATGGGTCATAGAGCAGAGCTAAGTACTGTACAGATGTTACTTCTGAGCTGTTGCATGACTTGGCAAAATCCTTCTCATTCTTTTTCTTCCTCACTTTTATTTGTTTGCCCTCACATGTAAGTCAGTGGGTTCCCAAATACAACTGAGGCCTCTAGCCATAAAGAAAACATGTTTAATGACGCAATAGCAGCCACAAACATTATTTATGTGCTCTTAGAAAATAATAATAAGGATCTTAGTCACTGAAATGGGGCCATTTGCCTGTGCAAACCTGCTGTTCTGGACAAGCAGCTTAAATTCCAGGCATCATTTGGGGGGAGTCAGAAGACCTAAGCAGGGAGCAACGAGCCAAGGACTTGAAGAAGTCATCGTGATGGCTTCCTGAACCAGTTCAACAGCTTCTGTTTCAACCTGCTGGTATGGACTTCGCAGGTTGAGAGCTGATAAGCTGATAGTTAGGTCACACTGTATCTTGATAATCTTGGAATATGAACCAATTTTAAAACCTCCTATGGAATAAAAAGCCTGAAAAAGAATAACTTGGGAAATAACTGTCCATGATGTTGACAAGATAATATACGCTTCTGTTCTGTGAACATTTTCAAATGAAATTTATATTGTTTTTGTTCCAGACTGTGACGATTATTAGAAAATATAGCTTTCCACTCCACTGCAAAGCCAAAGGAGCCTGGATACTGAGTGACAGATGGGATTTTCCAAGGGCATCCAGGGCTACCAACTTTGGGATCTTTGTTAGGGCTCCTGGAAGCCATGAAAGTTGGCTTCAAGTCACCCGCTTTGAAAGATCTGGATCCCAGAAGAGTATTTAGAAATCCAGGTGAATTTCACAATGATTAGACAGAGGTTTGTTGAATTCAAGATGCTTCTATGAAATGTTTGGTTTCTACAAACCAGAATTCATAAATAGACTTTTGAGACAAAATTTCCAGATAGTTCTTACGGTAATTAGGCTTACAACTTGAGAGCACTGCATTGTCCAATTCCAATGTCTTTGAATTAAATTCAAAGAAAGAAAATGCTAGGAGAAAAGTTCAGTATTTGTTGGATACAGTTCTATGTATACATTCTATCTAGGAGAAATAAACATTAATCCTTACTTTATAATGGCAACTCTTTTCTTGTGTTAAATGTTTTCATTTTATGAACTACTCTTGGGCTTACTGTGAAACAGTTATAGAAAAAATTAATCCAACTTGCAAGGTGCATCATTCTGAAAGCTCACACAGTGAGAAGTATTCCTTGCCATCATATGCTGCAAATTGTGTTTGAAATTAACCTTTTCATTTTAAGTGGCATTATTGAACTTCCTGGAGAGGACCTATACTGCTGGTAAATGGTATTTTTCACTTTAAAATTCAGTTGAAGATTCTAAAAAAAGATAAACGATAATCTTGACCATTTAATAATTGAGATGTAAAAAACACCATTTAAGTGCCTGAAAATTTTTTAAAAACCTTGATCAGATTATTAGTTAAATTTTCTTTACTGGAATCTGTGTAAGTCAGAATTTATCCCCAAGTTTAGCCTGTGGGAGGCAGCACAAAGTATAAAGCAACCGAGATCTGATTTAGTATGATCATCTTCAAATATTAAAACTACAGCAAAGTAAGACTTGAATTACATGCAGAAAAACTAAGCAAAACCAACATGAAAACTTTAGAAATTGTATGACTGACATGAAGAGTCATTTAAATGCCCCCCGCCCAAACAAAAAATAATTGTTTTCTCTTGTATAATGGTACGAGCAGATAAACATATATCAACCTAGCTCAGGATAATACTAAATCAATCAAGGCAGATTTCTCTTAATGAGGTTTCCTATTTTTCTGAGATTAATCTAAAAGCCATTCCTTCATGAAAGAAAAACAGGTACATATTCTGAAGCTCTGACTGCTTACCAAAGAATGATGAATCATAGTCACTTTTCTGGGTCAGAAGATAATATTAAGTTACCCCAGAGAAATAAGTAGCTGATACCAGTTAATATCTTTAGAAATCTATGCTTTTACTTTGAATGGCCTTGGTGTTTGGTGCCCTGGTGAAATATTAGAAGCTTTAGCATGTGAAATGCATAATTTGAAAAAGAGTTTACAAAGTAGCCCTGCAGGCTGTTTTTTTTTTAAAAAAAGGAAAAACAGAGATTACATTTTTACTCATATCTTATACACTTCATCACATACAGTACTTCCTGTTTCAAATGCCACATGAAGCTAAAGGGATGTTGCAGAAAATATACATATATATGTATAAAAGCAGGAGAATCTAGCCCGCTATGTCTACAATTCAAGGTGAAATAGAAGTTGCCTCTGATTCATAGCAGGTCAGATAAGTTAGTCCTACATTTTCTTGCAATACACTACACTGAAATTTCATTCATTACATGTTTCTATAGTAGTTTTAAGTAGAAAATTAATTCCACATCTGAAATACTCATGCTTTGTCCCAAGATACGGAAAGCCAAGAGAGCTGCAAACATTCCAGAAAGCCCAGAGATCACCCTCAAACAGCTTCACCTCTGTAGAAAAGGCTGAGGCTCTCATAACCAAGAGGGGTTTTCCTAATATATAGCCAACAGAATGAATGAGAGAAAGGCCACTTGGAAACTATGAACGATTTCATTTTACTCTCAGGTCTACTCTTCACACTCTACTGTAAACGTGATCAGAAGCTTAGAGAAGCAGCAGCTAGCTTTGTTTCAAAGTTAGTTTCTCTGTGTATCTTCCAGCTGCTAGTAGGACTTTATATCCACTTCAGGAAAGCTCCAGGGCAATAGGCATTTTGATATCCCAGTGAACGCTTACTCTACTTGTGGGGTGCAGTAACAAAGTCAATTCAGTTGAGATTCATTGAGTCTGAATGAAGAAAACACACTAGGAAACCTTCTTGGTAGCTAAAAACAGCTACACAAGAATTAAGTGTAAAACCAAACAGTCCTGATATACAGTTGTTTTTCTCATAAAAAATGAGGAAAGTAATTTTTAATTTTAAAGTCCTATGTGATTAGGGTGTGACAAGGATAGAGAACTGTTGTGGTTTAACCTGGCAGGCAGCCAAATACCACGCAGCTGCTCACTCACTCCCCCCACCCCCAGAGGGACAGGGAGAGAATCAGAAGGGTAAGAGTGAGAAAAACTTGTGGGTTGAGATAAAGACAGTTTAATAGAACAGAAAAGGGATAATAATAATAATAATGATAGAATATACAAAATGAGTGATGCACAATGCAATTGCTCACCACCCGCGCTGAGCAATAACCAAGTAGCGATCGGTACTTCCTGGAACACGCCTACCATTCATATACTGAGCATGACGTCACATGGTATGTAATACCCCGTTGGCCAGCTGGGCTAGCTGTCCTGGCTGTGCTCCCTCCCAACGCTTGTTTTGTTTTGTTTTTTCTTTTTCTTGAGCTGAATGTTCTTGACTAGCAGGGTACTTAGCAACAGCTGAAAACATCAGTGTGTTACTAACATTCTTCTCATACTAAATCCAAAACACAGCACTAGGAAGAAATCTATCCCAGCCAAAACCAGGACAAGAACAGTCCTCTCTCTCCTTGTGCAAAATCAATTTATTTATTATAGTGCTAATCTAACAGCCTTTTAGTTTAATCTGTAGGTAGGGCCAAGGTATAAAATAAAGACCTGCTTCTGTGAGAGTGATGCTTATTTCACTCCATCAGAGTCCAGTTTGACTGGCTCACTCTGCTATATAAAGTAGTGGTAAGGTGCTTGTCCCTGTACAATACCTAAAAATAAAGGCAGCATCTTACTGAAGGAGTGCATGATTCTGTGCTGTATGGCAATATGTATAATTAATCAAACTGTTCTGAAGTGCTTGGAGCGACAAATATGAATAGGTGGAAAGGCTTGATTTTTTTGGTGGATAGAAAGATTTAGGAAAGCTGGGATAGGGAGAAAGCAGACATTCTTGAGTAGAATTTTACAAAAATAGAACAACAGTAAAGGCTTTGGAATTTACCATTTTATTACAAAATATATGCAATAATATGTGTAAAAATATGTGTCTTTTCATGACATTTATATACTTGATAATGGCTGGTGAATTTCTAATATTCTAATTATAATGTTGATAGGCAGTTCAGGAGAACTGCTCAAAACTTTGTTTTAAAAATGTATTTAAGCTATTGATTCTGAGAAAAAGGGAAGGATGGTTAACTGCCTTCGTTTTCATGACTTGTTCATGCTGTGAACATGTGAATATATCTCCAAATGTGATATTGCTTATATTGTGTAATTTGTTTTTTGGTCCATATAATATTCTTGTAATTTTCTTTACTTCAGAAGATTCATTTTCTAATCGTCTCTTGTTTTGCTTTGAAGATATGAAAGATAATGAAAATGATGGAAATACTTTTCACAGCTTAATTACAAAAAAACCCTTTAAAAAACTACAAAAAAGAAAGGAAGAGTGAACATAAATCCCATAAGAATAGTGCTGTCTTCTACAAGCTCTGCTCATAAATATTATGCATTGCTGCACACTGGTATGTATTCCTTAACAGTTAGAATTAGTTTTGCATATATTAAAAGCATTGAATATGATTTAATACAAAAATATTTTATAAGCAACTCCAGCAGAAATGAAATGCTGGGAATTGATAATAGGCATACAACCTTCTTAATGGAACAAATAATATTTTTAGTAGATAGAGTTATTTTAAGTACCAATTCTTCAGTTGTATTTGACAACAGCATTCTGTATGTCGTACAGTATAATTAACACTTTGGTTGACAAGGACTGGGGATGGGGGTGGAGAGAGAGAGAAAGCAATCAAGCACAAGAACAGGATTCTTAATAGCTACAATGTATAATGTGTAATAAGGACACTTTGACAATAAAGTGTTCCTTTTTAAATGCCTTTATATTTACTTTCAGGTACGTATTTCATTTATTAATAGGTAGCAGTACATTTGGTATTGTTTTAAAAAAAAGAATCTGTATTAATTTGAAAAAAAAAAAAAAAAAAAAGATGAAGTAAAGGGAAATGGTAAAGCCAAGATAAAAAGTAATTTAGAAAAAAAGATCCAATATAGTTTAAGCCACACTGTTCTCCCTGTTTTTACAGTTGATTTCCTACAAGCTAAGTCTCAACACAGTGAATAAATGCACCTTTCCTGCTGCCCTGCTTATCTATGCATGTCTTGAGATCAGACCATGTGAGTCACTGCTGACTGAACAATTCAACATGAAACTGCTGTCACTTCCTGACCTCCTTCCCCTCCAGAATATTCCTGAATCTCTTCCAGTCTTCTTCCAGAAGTAAGCTGTACAAAGCTTTTGAAGGGTCTGCCATCCTTCAGCTACATTAGGAGTATAAACTGAAAAGCCAGCAGTGCCTTCATACTCAACAGCTTTTAGCAGCCTTCAAAGTCAATACAGCTTTGGGTGTTATTCTGATTAACTTCATTGTTTTTAATTATCATACCTTTTGCTTCTTTCCTTTTCACCTAAAAAACATTTAATGAGAAACATCTAATCAAATTATCTGTATCATCATCAAAATATCTGTTAAATGTCCTAATCTTTATACTAGCAGTCATATTCCCACCAATCTCCTTTTACTCCCTTTTCTTGAACTCCTCTTCCCAGTGACAGCTGAGGCTGAGGTGGTTCCCATTCCAGTTCCTCTGGTGACTAGGACATGTCCTTCGGAAAGTAGGAGAGGTTTACAGGATGTCTAGAGTTCAATAACTGCAGATCCTTGGTTTGTTGCCTGGCTGTCTCCAGCAGGGTGTCTCCAAACCAAGGTTCAGGCTTGATGCTTGGGGAGGTTTATTCCAGGGACTGCTCCCAAGAAGCAAAACTGATAAGACTGAACCAGGTTTGGCTTTTTCAGCCCTACATAGTCCTCTGTGACTATACCAGAAGACTGCGCTCTCAAACATTGCCACACGCCTTCATAATGTATTCTAAGGTACGTAACACATATTTCCAATTTCAAGCTTTTGTGCTGCAATTAGGTTACAAAATTTTGTTGGGTTACAATGCAGTTTTCATGCCTTTAGACACTTTGAACTGAAAAAGAGCTCCCATACATGGAGTTCGAGAAAACATGGACAAGTGCTGTGGAAGCAGCCAGTCGGTTTTACATGGATATAGGCCTACCCAGAGCGGATACAAGCCAATCTGTGGTGTATATAATAACCCTGGAGCAGGGGAGGCAGCAGGCACTAGCTGGGGTTAAACCAGCGACACCCAGCTCAGGCCATGGCAAGGCTGAGCCTCTGCACTGCCGGGCCAGGGCACAGCCGGGACTCCCCGCTGGGGGCAGCCTAATCACATTTAGTAGGCTACAACCTGTGTACTGGCACTGACTGACAGGTGAAATTTCATTATTTCTGCATATTTATCTGCATAATTAGAATTCTGGATATTACAAGACAGTCATCTTTTTTGAAAATGTTAAAGATGCCTATATATAAGCTTAGGAACATAGTTTTGGACTTTTATTATGATAGTAGAACATCAAATTAATAAAAGCAGGTTTATTTTCATAGACCCTATCTCTGAATCAATCCCTATATTTTTAAAGTAGGAAGAAATGATTTTTCAATTTTTATTGAATGGAAATTCTCCTATCTCCTAAATGGAATACTACACCTAAATGTGGTAAATTTATAATGAGAATTTTGGCATCTTTTTTTCCTAATTTATTATAAACCATGGATTTGGGAAGTATAAACTCTAGAAAACCAACTAAATCTAGGTGAGAAATATATGAGACCCATAGTACACTGCTGAACAAAAGTCATAGCAAACCAAAGTTGGTAAAAAATAATCTAAACATCCTCATGCTGATAGATTTTGAATTTAAAGTATGCTCTGAGGGACAGGAATAATAATAATTAGTGCTTTGCACTTATATGTGATCTGTTATCTGAAGATCTTGAGTACTGCACATTATTATCTCATTAAACCTTACAACACCCCTGTGAGGGAGGAAAGTGCTTTATTATAGGTATTTAACAGATGAGTAAACTGAGGTATTCAATTAGGAAAAAACATGGAAGCTCAGTAGCAATATTAGCCCATATTGCCACAGCAGTTAAAAAGCAAGTGCCACAATTTTGCACATTAAGGAAGAACAGAAACAAATAAAAAAGTGATTAAAGCTATTCTTCTAAAAGGAGGACAGGCCTTCATTTAAAGCACTGATTTGAGTTTTAACGGCTTAAAATAGCACTTTGGAAGTACTATTTAAGATAGCAATGACAGAGAAAAGGTTGCCCAGAGAAGTTAAGGATGTTCCATTTTTAGAGATTTTTCAAAAATTTACTGCATAAGATTCTGAACAACTTGAATGTAGCTCGATTTTGAGCAGAAGTTAGACAAGATGATCTCCAGAGGTCCTTTCAGACCAAATCTTTCTGTGATTTTTTTATAATCAGTATTACACTTCAGATATTGAGCTCTCAACTACATAACAATTTTTTATAGAAATCCTCCATCATGAACATTTATAAACTACACAATATTAAAGAAATAACCTATCACATTTTTTCCCTCCAAGGAGAGAATAAATCCTAGAATTTTTTTGAAATCCATTAAGAATTATGCTATTCCTTTATTTAACATGCTATTGTAAAAAGCAGAAGTTAACACACACAAACAGAAAACCACAAACATATGAAATGTGGATGTGGTCTACCTGGATTTCAGCA
>NW_009213471.1:32133-58499 GCF_000690835.1 Fulmarus glacialis | reverse complement strand
CCCCCCCCATTTAGTGCACATTTTGAGAGGAACCTGGCGGCCATGTGAGAATGTTTAACATCTGCAGTGGTTTTGCCACCGCGTATTCCAAGCAGTTGGCACATGCATTTATCTGCAGGGGTACAATGACATTTTTCTTGGCAGCTGTATCCATGACAACAACTGGGAATGTCCATGCCTCCTCTTTAGTTTTCAGAAGAATATGAATTCTTACCTTCCTAATGAAAGGCCTGGAAGCAAAAGCTGTGCAATGTTAATCATGGCATATTCCCTTCAGCCATTCAATAATAGCCTCTCCCAAGTGTTTCAGTATCAAGAAAGTATTAAAGGAGCAAAATTAAAACACATGTATCCATGTGCAGTGAGAGAAGAGTGAGTCTCTGTTCCATGATCACCTGCCACAACCTAGGATGAATTGTGCGAGTGTTTGAAAAATGAGGGTACTTGGGAAGTTCATTTTATTTTCAGTGTTGGCATCTGTACAAAGTATGTCATTGAAACACTTAAGTTCAGAGATGTGAGGAAGAGTGTATCATTATGAAATGCGTTTTTGTACCACGACAGAACTGTTCTCCCTGTGTGCCTAACAACCAAAGTTACTCCGGAGTAGTGCACTGTCTGTCTATCAATGTCATCTTTAAATCCAGTAAGTGGTATGTGAAATGGTACAGAAGCAGTAGATGAGGCAGCTCTTCAAGAGCACTCAGCATCCAGCAAATCCAAAGTGACTTATTTACATGCCTAAATGGGAGTTGTTGATGCTGAATGCTCTTGAAAATCTGATGGTGTTTAAAGCAGTCTCTTATCATGAACAGAGCAGAAGTTGGAGAATAAAACAAAGGGCCTGGGTAACTTTATTTTGTCTTAAACAGAAATCTGAATTCAAGGACGAGGCCAATATACACATCCTGCTAACATACGGCTGCGAGAAAGCAGTGATTTCTTAGGAGCTGAGATTTTGATTGCTGTGAAAATGAAGGTACAAGACTTACTCCTTTGGGAGACTTAACATCCATCTTAACACCTCTTCTGCATACTCTCTACTCTGTTCTCATGAGTAGTTTCTGGACCTCCAAGAAGAGCCAACTATACCTCATACCAGGTGTTCAGATCATTCGTTGCTTTAGGAAACAAGAAACACTATGACAGATGGTAGAAGTATTTAAATTGATTTATTCATAGTTACCTGTACAAATGTTGTCTATTTTTTCTTCAGATGAATGGGAGTGTGGGACACAGGGTAGAAGATGGCTTGCTTACTGTTTTCTGCCTCTTGCTCTCTGGCAAGGAGAGGGAAGGAGGGGGAGTTCGTACCTTTAGCTTTTGGGAATTTGCAGGAGAAGAGGGGAGTCATAGAAGTGATGGAAGGAGATGGAAGGAGAGACGACTTAGAAGCCCAGAGGGCTAATGGCTCTGTCACGCCACCAAACCTCAGTTTATGACTGTTTAGGCTAAGATCAAAAGCTTTTCCATTCCCAGGCAAGCGGAAGCAGCTATGACAAACTCAGGACTCCCTAAGGACCACCTGGATCCCCTTCTAGAGAGAAACCGTTCTCCAAAGGAGAGAACAGCATGTCTGGAGAGGCTGTTACAAAGCCGTTACATGGAAGAACTGTCTGTTTCACCATCAGGGCATGGTCAAGCCTGTCTTATCAGATGATTTGTGAGAGAAGCTGGAGGCAGGATAAAAGCCCTTGGGAGGGGGAGAGGTAGCCAAATGTACGTGGTTTTTGGCGTGGAATAAAGAGAGTCCTTATTGCAGAGCTTCTGAACTGCTCCACGGGAGGAAGATCAAAAGACTTCTTGCTGGGAAGGGTGTCGGGATGGTTTCTGTTTTGTTACGAGCTCCCAGACTCCCAGCGAAAGACCTCAGTAGATCTGCCCCGGTGATTCAAACTCCAAAGCTTTAATCCTTTCTTGGGAACAGCTTCTCAGGAGTTTAGTGAATGAAGTAAATGGAAGTTCTTATTCTGAGCAAAATCTTGGGTATGATAGAGAATATGGCCCTTTTATCCTTGCAGGAAATGAGGAAAGCCTTGGAAACCAATTAATTGGAAAACCAATTAAAAAAATACCGTTTCTGTTACATGAGCATAGTTGCCTCTAAGAGAACTTTGATTTTACAAACAAAGGCGGCAGAATTAAATGTTTTATTGTACCGGTGTAAGAACTGGCTATCCTATTTGAAAGCTCAGTTGCTGAAGTAGTTCTTTACCATGGGGCTTGTGAAATGTCCGCAGTCCTGGTTATGCATCCACAGATGCCTTTTCTTATCGCACGTGTTTAACCAGAAGAAAAGGATGTACAGAAACTGTCGGTGAGTTCTCAAGAAGGTGACCTTGGGGAACGACTCAGGATGCAGCACGTTGGCTGGGCGTCCGCCAGGCGCTTAAGGTTTCTCTGTGTTTCTCGGCTATGGGCGGCATGGCTGGAGGGGTCACCTTCCCTTTTTGTGGCGGGGGGGAACTGGTGGGCAGCCCCTGCCGCAGTGAGTCAGCAGGGCTCGACTGGCATCGGCCGTGGCATTCCCGCACCTGTCAAGAGCGGGTGCCAGCCAACCTTTGACAGCGTTAAAAAAAAAAAAAAAAAAAAAAAAAAAAAATTCAAGAAACAGCGGCCGACTCTGCAGTCGGTATTTTATTGCTGTGCCTGGAATTAGTGCCCTAGAAATCTCCTCCCATCCCCACGTTATGGGGAGCGCCGCGCTTGCTCCTCTTTCACAGCTTCTTTTTCTCTTCGCTTTTACATTTGTTACATCGTTTCGTTGCGAGTGATGTTTGGTTTATGCTGAATGCATACCTGATGGAATTACTCATTTGAGCGCTTGGTCTCTATGCCAATAAACAATATACCTTGGCAGGGCCCAGCATTTTTTCCCGGTGAACGTGTCAATGGTTGCAGGGACTGGATGGCAATAAAAACTCATGGATGATCTTGAAATAAGATGCGTATTTTTAACTATCATACCACTTTCTATTTTTTACATTTTGTAGCTATTGCGTCCAACAATTTTATCAAAGCCAGTACCATAAGTTTTCTCAGAAAAAACTGCATGTGGCCGTAATTCAGAAGTTCAATGAACTTCTTAATTTTAAACCTCAGTATTAGTTTGGTGAATCAATTTATCAATAGAACAGGCTATTTCACTAGAAAGATCTAAAAGAGGGGTAATTAACTCTGTAGCTGATTCTGTCTGTCTGTCTTTTGTCCAATGGAGTCTGGAAGCAACTTAATAGAATATAAAGTATTTAAAATTTCATTATCTAAAATTGCTTTCCCTAATTCCATCCACTTTGCATGTGCAACACCAAATTGGCGTGTATTCTGTTCAGAGCTGCTAATGAACTACGTTCCATTTATCTGGTTACTCCTAGGCCTCTCTAATAAAGTCATGAACTAATAAACTTCAGAATTGAGGTACAGCAGATGTGTCTGGAAAAGTGTCTGGCAATAATGGACTGATCTTCATCTGTTTTGTTACAGACAACATGGAAAAAGAGTCTAAACTATGGTGTTTTTTTGAGGGAAAGGGATCTTTGGTTTTTGATGTCGATATAATTTTCTAGCTAGATCCTCTTGCCACTTAGGTTCACATTGCATGGACACGATATGTGGACAACATTTCTCAAGCAATCGTTGAATAATTACTTTTAAATACTTACAATTTCATAAATACAAATATTAATACCTCTTTCATTAGAGAATTCATACTCCTTTTGTTATGCTTTGCCATCAAGAAACTGCTTTATGATGCAAATAAATATAGATGATACCTGTCATCTGAAATGCTTTTAACAATCAGTCTGAATATAAAACTGTAGTGCTTTTTGAGGTGAAATAGTGTCAGAAAAGCTATATGAAAAATTAATTAAAAAACTACTTTGCTGAACCAAATTGTTTTACATAAAAATTGTGCAATACATACAGACAGGGGATAATAGAGGGAAATTTAGCTTTTGTATTGTGAATATAATAACTTTATTTATAACCTCTGAAAGGAGTAGGTAAGGTGGGATTCATGTCATTTCATTTCGCTGATACTGAGGTTAGTCATCTATCTTGTCACCCAAACTCCCTCTATAGCTAGTGGAAAGAAAGCAATTCCTGCAATTTCCCCCTTTTCTTTTAGGCATCCCTTTTCTTTTTTTACCACTTTCTATTATCTGGACAGATTTTACTTTATCCACATGACAATCAGTCAGCAATGGGACTTGCTAAAATAGAGCCTGATGGGGTAGTTTGCTGTTGATGCCAGAGGTTTCTATAGGATATCATTTCCGTCTCCTTCTTCTCCCTCTTCCCAGTAATTTAGTTTTCGGGTGTGCATTAGCCATGCTGGGGTGCATTCATTCTCTTCTGCTGTAATATACATAATTTCTCCAGATAGGTGGGGGTGATCTGCACTGCTCTCAAAAAGTGACTGTGTTGGTGCTCGGTAGGGAGGGAGTTACCAAGCCCTACCTAGCATTTAGGTCACCTGGTGAAATGCTGTATTAATTACCTTAGAAGAGCAGGTTAAATAAGAACCTGAACAAGGTAGCTGTATATTTGGATAGCAAGAACAATTCACTCACAAATAACTCTCTGAATGCTCATGGTTTCACTCACTGTTCGAGGCAAATCTCACAGATCTAATCTTTCCCGTGCCCTTTTCCACTACATGAAAATGACTTTCGGTAGGGCAGTTCTACCAGTTTAAGACTGCAGTGTAGAAGTACAAAGTGTCAAGCGTTTCATCATTGATTTTGTTAATATCTTCATGGAAAGTATGAATCAAAATAAAACGGGAAAGAGAATTGTATTTTCACTCACGAAGTATATTGGTGGATTGAATTTACACAAGATTTAGGAGCTCAGCTGACTTTTGCAGGAGTGCGCACGCTGTATGAGAGGCATTAAAAAAGGATGCTTGCAAAACAGGGAAAATGTCTCTTGTAATGAACACCTAAGCCATTTCACTTCCCCTTATAGATAAGTAAATAGATAATATGCGTAGATGAGGCGCATTTAATGAGAACAAAGGCAAGTGCAGCTCTTTGATGCTGGAATATAAATAACTAATTTTTCTTTATTAGAAGATTGCTTTAATCAACTGCTGTTTTAGGCAAGGAAAAAGGATTTTTTTTAAAATATAGGTGTTAGTTAAAGATGTTAGTAGAAGTTTTTAGGATGTGTAGATGAGTCAAAGTGTCAGGTATTAGCGGGTTGAGGTGACCTCGGTAGGCAGAGGGCTTTTGTTCAGTAAGGGTTCTGGTATTTCCACTTCTTCATGTTTCTTCCATGCTTTTTCTCCCCCATCCTTCACTCCAGTGCTTTTGCACTTCAATTGCCTGTGCCATTGCATCCACCCGCCTTTTTTCTTTCTGTCCGTCCCCCCGCCCCGGTTCTGAATCTTAGGTTCCCACCTGTATCACTTGTGCCTGTCATATTTCAGTCCTTAAATGACCCATAGCATAGAGGTCATCCATTGCAAGAAGGTTTTTATGTGAACATGAAAGGTGCTGGGAGATGAGCAGGAGTGCGTTCTTTTTTGTGTTTCATTTCTTCTCTTCATAGCCCCCCTCTTACCCGCACTGATGCTGATAAGAAACACAGATGTTTAAAAATATCTCAAATAGCTGAAAATATTTGGAGTGTAGCTTTCTATTTACTCGTAGATGGAAATTTTCTTTTCCTTCACAGTGTCATGCTCATGGAACATCCCAAACTGGAAGCTTAAAGTATTGCTTTATATAGAAACATTTCGCTGTGCAGTTTAGCCAATCGGGTGAATTCTTTCTATATTAGATTATGTGGGGAGTAATAAATCTGACTGAGGGCAGTGGCATATAAAAACCTTGAGAGGCAGAATAGCCACAGTACACACTCGAAAACTTGTATTTAGCAGATTTGTGAGGAAACTCCTGGGAAATAAGAGTTAGACTAGACTCTGGGTTTTGTTGAAGACATAATTCTAGAGAATCAGTGAAGCAGTAAGTATTAGAAGAAAATTAAGCCTGCGAACTATAAGTGTGTATCTGTAAAACCAGATTTCTATGTAAAGGGAAATGTGTCTAAGAATGATGGATTTTAACTGAGCTAATTTCAGCAGTAGCATTTAAGTTCAGTAAACTTGTGCAGTGAGCATCGTTTCTTCTAAAATAGATTTGTTTTGTAATCGTCAGTATATTGGAGGAAATCATGTTGGTCTCAGTATTTCTCAGCTCTTTCTGGTCTTGTCTATTTATGCTTTATCTTTTGTTTCTTTTTTTTTTAATTAATCTACAGCCGTCTCTCGCTTTGTAATATATGCTGTTATCTGTAACTGGTTTATTTTAATGATATGCAGTGGGTCCTAGATCTTCATGCAGCACCTGTTTTCTTAAATTTTCAATTTAATTTGAGGTGTATAAATGGCACTTACCTGAAACCATCTTCCCCCCTTCCTCATAATGTTTTCTTCTCAAACTTTTCATATGCGCTGACAGTAGCAAAGATCCAGAATATTGTCGTGCAGGAATCAAACTTACGATTTTGTGTTGCTGCTGGAGGTACAAAAATATTATCCTAGTTTTATTTTGATCCCCATTTTTGTGAAGATGAAAATGATCAGTTATGAACACTTAGTGTAAAACATTGCATAATGGGTTATTAGAAGAGAAACGCTCGGTGGTTTGTGACTGCCTTCATACTGATTTTCTTAATTATAATGTCAATTTTAAAAAATACATTTTGGCAATAGCTAGATCATCAGCTTCCTCTTGAAGCTTTTTACTCAAAAGACAGATACTTGGGAATCTTACTTTAATAAAGTAACTACGTACCTGACATTGCAGGAACGGGCATTTAGAACCTATCAAAGAGAGTGTTATACTATGTTGCTGAACACTTACTGATACATATTAGTAGATAAACTGATAGTTTAAAATGCCTTATTTTCTAAGCACAAAGAAGCAAGATAGCAGTTGCCTGTTGAACACACAGCTGCTTTCTTTTTTTACTTAAGTTACTTTTAAATGTGACTATTAAATGGCAACTTTTAGCATTGTATAGTATTAAACTATTTAATAGATTTGATTTATTGATGTTTCTGTTATAATCCGTATTGCACTGTCTGCATTGCAGAAGTGTGCTCTGGATATCACCATCATCAAAAATGTCGTCTTTAAATCGTTCATTTCATTAAACAGTTCTAGTAAAAAGCTGTAAAATACTAAACATAAAATTAAGTCAAAGAAAAAAAATTCCAGTCTCAGTCTTGACTAAGTAGGTTTCCCACTAAGTACTATAAAAAGTACTATAAAAATGGGAAGCCCATTTGGAGTCAATGAGCATGTTCTGGAAGTTACTGGCAGCACAGAAGTATCCCCACAGGAGAAGGGGGTTATTTTGTATTATCATTTCTTGTTATATGTTATCATATGTATGATATGACTGATTTCTCAAAGATTAAGGTAGATTAAGTGCAAGGGTTGTCACTGGATGCTTAGGTGGATATGGAAGATTAGCTTCCTAGGATGTAGAGTGAAAATGCAGATAAGGAAAAGAAGGGGAAAACCTGAAACGAACCCATCAAAAAAGTGCACAGGTGAATGCATTGCATTGTTTGCGGAAGGGGATTTCGGTTAATTCAAACTTGTATCAAAGCTATGAAAACCAGCAAGCTCCACTATGCGATGGAGCTCCTCCTGGTCCTGTGTTTGACACGTCTGCCGAGCAAAAGAAGTTACTCCAGTGTTATTAACTAATGTGGTTACATGACTTGCTAACATGTTTGAAAATACCATCTGATTTTCCCTCATCTCAGCTTCACTGAACAGGATACTTTAATCAGAAACCTTACCATTTTTTCCCTGGTTTGGGCAGAGCTTTGCAAAACCACTAGGAATTGCACTTTCCTCTGATTTGAAGTAAGGTTTTGCAAGCCCTTTTTCTTTTGTGTCTTTATTGCAGTGTTTCGTGCTCAAACTACCACTGTGGTGAAGCCATACTGATTCTGTTCACCATTGGTATCACCACTCAGAGATGAAACCCCGTTAAGAAATTTATGCCTCCCACGGTGGTCTCCTTCTATGGCTTTTCTTTTTTGGCGATGCCATTTGCTCCTCTTAGTTACACTGGTGCAGTGTTATGGTTCGCTCTGTAAATGAGATTTTTGACATGATCTGTGCTGAAAATAACTTTGAAAAAGAAAAAAATTTTTTTTTTTTTACCTCAGTCGTTTCGTTGATGCAGGTTGCATCAGCATAGTTGACAGAGGGGTGCAATACAGGTCAGTATATGGTTGATGGGGAATGGGAAGGAGAGAATGAGCATCTTTAGGCTGAGTTTGCATGCAGGAGCCAACCTGTTGTGCAACCAAGTGAAGTTTCCTACCTTGTCAGGAGAGAGAGGAAGATGCCTCTGAAGGCCTCCAGAGGGAGATCCTGTCCACCTCAGTTGAAGTGCCTGAACTTTAAAGAGGATTCAGAATAAAGCTTATAGTATAATTAAGATTGCCAGCAGAGTCTGTGGCAGCTGCTGCAGCTCCATTGTTAAAAAAAAAAAACAAACCTAAAATTAAGTGGATTGATTTCACAAGAAAAAAATCTGTATAAGTTGCCAAGTCATAATAATAAAATCTTTAGTTTAACCTTACGATGCTAAATTTCACTCCTTCTCAGTTCAGATATTCCTATTTATAAACTTAAAATTCCATGGCTCTAAATGTATGTGAAACAGGGAATATGTTTTATTTTTCATCTGCGTAGCTCTATGTTGATATCCAGATTGCTATTTAAGGAAATAAACTGTAAAGTAAGGCAAAACAGCTAAAAATAGGACCCACTAACTAATACACGCTCATCCAAGTAGAACATGTGGAAAACTTCCGTTGAGCGTGCTGGAGATTAATTTTACAAAAAGAAAAGAATTATGTTAAACTGGGGATAAACACAGCCTTTTAACAGAGGAGGGGAGCTATGTCAGTCTATTAGTTTAAAACTAGAAAGGAAATGGAGAAAAGGAAGAGGGAGGTTTGTGCAGCCCGCGTGGTGAACTTGATCTCGCTTAGAAATAATCGGGGAAAAAAATTGGGAAGCAGAACCAAGTGAGAAAAAAGCTGGGATGTTCGCTTAGGGATTCTTGGCTGTGTCTGTATGTCTATTGTTTTCATGCTGTCTCAATCCGGTGGCGAACTGAAACAAGAGTATCTCTAGTTGAGTGATTGGAATTTGGGAAATAAATTGGAGATTTCATGATGCCTATACAAGTGCACCATCAGAGCAAATACTTTAATTTCATTTTTTACACTTGTTGCACAGACTTTTTTTTTAATGCTTTTTTTTCTGTCCAAGCAAATGTTTTCATCTAAATACAGCATTTTCTGCCCACTCGTGGTAAGAAATATTTTCTTGGATTATTAAGTCTAATTAAAAAAGGTCAGACAGGCAAGAAACAATCTGTTTTGAAATGAGATTGGGAAAAAAAAATTAGTAAAAAGTAAATATATTGTGCCGAAAGGGCAGAAGACTAGGCGGAATGAGTAAGAGGGAAAGGCATGATCTGCCCTACCAGTGTTGGTTGTTGTAATTGAGCAAGTTGGGACAGACCTGCAGTGCTCCAGGAAGTGAAAACCAATTATTTGTAGAGCATGAATTGTGTGGGAAGGGAAATAAAGTCCAATCTTTCCGCTTCATTTAACCCAAGTGCTGAAATTTGTACAAATGCCTGGTTTAACTGCCATCCTGCTCTATCACTCAAGCAAGGATGAGGTTAAAATTTCCATCAAAATAATGTAGTATTTTGGCAATGGAGTAGATTCCAGCATCTTGAATTCTGTTGTTAATTTAATTCACAGTTTAATAAGCATTGGGGGCTCTTGATAGTATAATCAGTCTTCACCACTAGGTTCAGTTCTGCTTGTATAAATGCAAACAGTTTTTGAGATACAAGAAAAAAAAGAAGTATTTTTGCCACCAGTTTTAATATCTCTGGTTGTTTCAGAAAACTGCTTTTGAAGGAGGTTTCATTTATCCATTTTTATAGGATATTGACCTACTGTTCAGGGGAACAATTTCAGCTTGTACATGACATAAAACGTAGAGGGAAATTTATTTTCTAATTGAGAAAAAACCTGCAGATTAGATGACTGTTACACATTGAGCAGACGATGTTTGGGGACTGGGATATTTTATTTCTCATGAGATATTTTTTTTTTTTTTAAATTTAAAACTTGTCCTAACCAGGTTACCAAGGAGTGTTTGCTTATTCGTTCAGAAGGAGAACACCTGTATGCATGGGACCATATATATGGTAACTGTACCTAAAATTCATATTGTACTGAGGTATTTTACAGTGTATGAAATTCTGACGCACAGAACTGAGCCAGTTGACTGTGCTGATCAATAAAAACAAGAAACACAGATCACTTGAGATAGAATTGAGAGTGTTTACAATTTGTAAAAAAAAAAAAAAAGTGATAAATGGATGCAAACAAAAAGCAGTAACTTGTAGGAAATAGAGTCAGTCACTCTCTGGAGGCAGGGAGCTCTTGCTATTTGTTGTGATTACTCTGGTTTAATAATTATAACTCCTTCCATGTTAATTCAGAAACCAGATGTTAAGTTGATGAGAACGAATCCATTGTTATGTTTTGCCAGTTCTGTTGTGAATTTTTTGTTCAACTTCAGTAAATAAAGTCCCAGTGCAGTTAATGGAAACCTTGGGGTAGGATTCAGATGAAGCCCCCAGACTCTGCTTGACTTCCCCTAGTGCGTTACAGAGCTGGATGAAACTCTGCATCTGTGAAATGGCCGTGATAACCCTTCCGTCTCCCCTCAGGGTGGGAGCGCTTCTGAAGTGCATCAGATGGGATGGTCTAGTGAATTGGCGATAACCTGGTACTGCACCCTTTCCTCAAATCCACTGCTTATTTTCATTTTTTAAAAATTGTTTATTTATGCTCTTCTTTTGCTCATCTACTTCACCTCCTGCCTGTTCGTGATGAAAAGCAGGGGGTCAGCACCTGACATGTGGAGTATAAAGCCCGTGTTTTCAAGAAACGGGTGATTTTAAAGGATGAGGTGGGGAGCGTGATGTAGGGGTAGAATCTGAGAGCTTAGTTTTCTTTGGGTGTAAGTTGATGTTCCTTGTTTTGTAAGCATTTTCAGTTTTGACATTTTTCTCATATGGTTTGATAGCTTTAAATACATTTAACAGTTGAATAAAGTAATATAATAGAAGTTAACTTAGAAATGTAGAGAGGCCAGTGTGTAACTCCTACAAGTCAAAAAAGGAAGAGTTTTTCCTTTGCTTCAATTAAATTTCAGATACTCACTTTCATAAATTTCTAAGCTATGGCCTATGAATTAATTAGTGTCTTTTGGGGCTTTGGAGACAGGAATATGGTGTAGCAGCTCTCCTCATTTCCAGGCTTGTCAGTACAGAGCAGCAACGCAAAAAAGAGGACTGGAAGTAAGAGTGGTTAATGTGCTCTGCTGCCGAAACAGGTAATAGTCCAAACTATATTGATCTTATATTAATAAATAATAGATTATTTACTATCTGGTTCTCTTCAGCCAAACTTAGTAACAGTCCAAATTATATTGATGTTATATTGATAAATAATACATTATTTATTATATGGTTCTCTTCAGCCAAACTTAATCTTATTCTTGGGATGCAAATTTTGAGAAAGAGACGTGGCTGAGATTTTGTGTGTGTGCGTGCACGTATATAAATATATATATATGCATGTTAACATATACAGAAATATATACACAAATATACATAATTTTTACATATATATTTTTGAGATTTTGTTTATTATATGCATACATAGCTATTTTTGTACATATACACACTATACACAGACACATACATATGTGTGTGTGTATATATATCTGTGCACACTATATATGTATATTAGACACGCATGGAAATTTTTAGGGGGTTTAGGGTTTTAGGGGTTTTGGACATGTTTTCCCAGCAGCGGAGCATGTGTTTGTTTTTGTTTCATGTTTTCCCCGCTCTTCTTTTTCACCCCAAAAGCCTTCAAGGTGAATCAACATGTAGTGGCATCTCTGCTTTATCTCAAAGAAGAGAAGATTGTTTGGACATTAATGTTGGTTTGAAAGACCATGTCTTCATTGCAGTTTTTAAACAGATGTGTAATTGGATAGGGTTGGCTGCTTTCTGTCAATATTCTGTCAGTCACTACAGCTGCAAGCTGGCAGGATCTTCTGGATCATGGTTATTTTCTAATTAGTCATTTCCAGCATCTTCTCTTTTAACTTAATTTAATTTGCCTTTTTTTGGTGTGGTTAGGACTGAGTTATTAGCTGTGTAACTGTCCCCTAAGTTTCTTAATTTTGCTTGTAGATGCATATATTTTGTATATAAGTATCTGCTTAGGTACTACTCAGTAATAACCCATTTTCCATCTTTTTGGGGGGGTTGCGTAGCTAGTTATGTATGTTAATATGAGAACCTAGGGCTAACTTTTCCTTTGAGTCTGTTAAAGAGTAAGCAGAATCATGGCTTTAAATGGTCTTACTCTATAAACTGGGTTGCTGTCAGTTCATTTTAAGGAAATACTAAAACCGGTAAAGAGGGTCTGAGAGCAAATGCCTTTTCTTCAACAAACTGCTGATGAATACCTATACAAGATCCAGCGAAGGAGTCAGTGAAGTAGGGTAATCAGACTGATAAAAGGATGTTTCCTTTTCATATATCTACTTGATTAGGGTTCTCAAACAATTTTAATGATTTTAGAAACTGTAAGCCTTTAATGTAGTATTTTTGTCAGGTTGTTAGTTCAACGTTCCACCATAATTGAGCCAACTTAACTATTCTTCGTAGTTTTGCATTGTGCCTGCTTTCCATCTACAATGCCTTTACCTTCAGCCCACAATTCTTTCCAAAACTGGTTGTGTGCTAAGTTAAAAGATATGCAAACCTTGGTCTGATCTCTAGCTCAGATTTAAACTTAAATTTGTTGTGCAATATATTCTGGATGGTGTGAGAAGATAATTTGTGTGGTATATTTTTGATCATCTCATTTAATTTTATTTTGCTTATAATCTACTGAATAGTATTACTCATAATCTGCCTTGATTTTGCTCATTTATTTTTCTCATAATCTACCTTGATAATTTTTAGAGAAAACAAGCTTTAAAAACTTGGTTATATCTGCGCCTGTTTTTGTTTGCTTTTTGTAGTGCTGCATTAAGAACTGTAAGGCAGTATATACACTTTTAGCATTAGTCAGAGATGGTTCACCTAGTTTTTGCAACTTTGCATCTAAATTTCCATATTTAATCTAAATTTCTGCTGAAAAGCTAATGGAGTTTTATAATTCTCTGTTTAACTTGCTAGGGAGTTTTTATGCACTGAGACTGCAATTAAGGCATGTTTGTCTTAGGTAAAAAAGAGGTGTACCTTTATTAACCATAAAATTTGAAATTATCTATTCTCGAATTATTTGTTTTGCAGTTTACTTACTTAAATTGAAACGTGTTGCTGACATTTAGTTGAAAGTTTCAGTGATTAAAAAAACCCTTTGAGTTTCCTCCCTTTAGTAGCTAGTACATTTTAATTAAAGTGAAAGTAAGTTGATCTCCCTCCTGCTCAGTCTCCAGCCTCAGAGATTTTTTAAAATGTAGGGCTGTTTTGCCAGCTATCCTTAGTCTTTGCTATTGAAATGAGTTAATAAGCAGTACAGTTATTTGTCACTTGGAGAAAGCTCGGGTTAACATTTTCAATAATAAGTAATTTTTTTAAATATCTCCCATTTTCCCTAGTAGTGCTGGAACCCACTGCCTCAGTTTTTAATTCATAGGATTTGTAGATATTGAACATCTCTGTTAAAAGTGAAATTAGACAAGTGAATTAGAAAGTGAATTAGGCAGAAAAGTGTTAGCCATAAATCTCTTCATATGTGAATTTTCAACTGGTGACTAGACTGCATTAGAACAACTATATGAAGTTTGAAAACCATCTTTGGGTACAACAGTGTAATAAATGGTCTGTTTCTCAGTTATTTTCTATACTAGTTTTGTGTCTTCTGTGTTATATTCGTATACGTACAGCAACAGACACTTTTACCTAACAACTGGTAGCATCTGGAGAAAAGTCATCCCTATAATATTAATGTTATCTTTTTCTAAGAAAAAGTACACGTTTAAATTGCTAGAATAATCTATTCAAACAGGCTTATTTTTTAAATTAATTTCTACTCACTGGTGCTCAGTGATTATTTTGCGTATCATTCCTTTGATATGTGTGGGTTTTTTAATGTCAAATTGATGTTTGGGTAGAGAAGCTGCTTGTAAATATAGAGTGACATAAAAATGTAAATTCTCGAATGATAGAAAAAACGATTTTTAAAACTTTGCTTTAATGTTTCAGTGATTTACTTTGAGAAACAAACACTTCATTTTTAAACATCCTGCTGGATGCAACTTTTACCAAATGAGCTGGACTGTGACCCTTTACGTGTGTCTCCTCGTTGCTCTCGTATGCTGAATGTCCAGATACCTTCTCTTTAGAGCGTACAAGCATATTTCCAGCTTGTGAGGGTATGCGAAGGCTGACATATTTAATAAACTTGCCTGCAGTGATCTGAAGCATGAGATTAAAGGCTGAGTGTCCCCAGTAGAAGGGAGTATTTGACATTCTTGACTTCATTAGAGATACGACTGTATGTTTTGAAAAGAGTTTAAAATCGCATTGCTTTAAATAGTCAATCCATCAGCTCATTGTCTTGGCCCATGTAATATTTCTACTGAAGAAAAAGTGCAAGAAATCGATGAATATGTTTTCTTTATCATTGACCAAGTTAATCTGAGATGTCCAGCTCTTCAGAATTATTTATGTTAAGATTTTTACAGATGATAATTAATTTTTTTCATAAAAAATAATTCAGACATATTTGATTTAAGCGCTGAAGCATATATAAAACAGCAGAAAATACTCCTTTCTTCAGGACGGTCTAATTTAGTCCTGTTAATTCTGTGTGTGTGTGTTTTTGTGGGTGACCATGATCTCCTCTTCTTGTTCTGTCTATACTATTAACCAATAAATGTGTGAATTGGCATAGTCGCTCCCTTCTGAAACTGAGAAAACAGCAGCTCAGAGAAAACAGCAGCTTACAGTTGTTAGCAATCTGCTGAGGCCTGACTGCTAAAATACATGTAAAGACTACTTCAGCTGCTTGAGTCCCAATCTTAATATACTTTATTAAAGAAGCAGAATGTGAGAAATAAGTGGTTCGAGCCTGATGTTCCTTATGGAGCATATTCCTTATTCCTGTCCAAAGGGAAGAAGTAGCTAGGCAAGCTAGAAGCAAAAGAGGAATGAAGATAGTGATACACTTGTATAATGTACACATGCAAACATCCCAGGAGTATGAAAAATAATGATGAAAACCTACAGTGGATAGTAATAGATAAAGCCTAGGTCTTTATCTATTTATCACCCTTTCGCAGTGACTCTAATCCCTGCATTGGGTGCATCATCAAGCTCTTCGGCAATTTGTGTGCAGACAGGATTCTGCAAAAACAAGTCATCTGCCTGGATTTTCACTGTCAGGATTGGCTTTCATCTGCCTTGATCAAAGTAAATCCCAAAGTTTACCAGTAACCAAAACCCTGAATCCAAATAGTACATTTATAATTACATTATAGTACATATATAATTACATTTTTGTTCATTAGTTGGTTTGGGGGGGTGTTTGGTTAGTGTTTTGGGTTTTTTTGTTGTGGGTTGTTTTTTTTTTTTTAAATTAGATACAGTATTTTTCATGCAGAGAATCCAACTCACATTTGGTAAGAATGAATTCTGGTGGTGGAAAATAGATATTGGAGTTGTAACCCAGAGAGAGAATTGGCAAAGAAGAGCAAACAGAAATTAGAAGTGTACAGGTTATGCTACTCAGTAACAAGAAAAAAAAAAAGCAAAGCAGAAATGAGTCTAGACCAGGAAAAATTCAGAGGTAATATTCATCTTACCCCATACTGAGCCAGTCACTTCCACTTTATAATCAGTGGAGAGAAATGGGCACCTTTAGGTTGATGTCTGGCCTGGTTTAGATGCCTGCTTCAGGATAAAGTCCATCAAATGGTAGAAAAACCTCTTCTCCACTGTCTGCCCAGGCAGGCTAGGGGGACTGGTGGGGATGGATCCCACAGTACTGCCTGCTACTTGCATCAGCTTTTGCAAGGATAACAAAAGGGTGTCAGAAAAGATGCTTTGCTCACAGAGGATTTTTACTGTGTCGCTTAAAGTCAAGCTTGTGGTATAATCACAGGTAGGATTCTGAATTACAAAGGAAGCAGCCTAATGACTCACAAAATGAAACTTGTAAGAGGAGAAAGTCTTATAGCCTCCAACAATGGGGAGAAACCTAATGAAGTGATGACAGAGGATGAAATAACATTTTCCAACTTCATCTCGTTAGTAGCGTTCATCCCATCCTTCCAAAAGAGGATCCGGCTGTACTCTTCAGTGTGTTTACCAAGCACATGCTGAAAGCACAGTTAAACATCAGCCAGTTTTTTTCTTGAGTGTATTAGACTAGAGAAAGAGCCTGCGCCTTTTTTGTGACCGAATAATCTATTGACTAAATTATTTCTATGCTTGATTTGAAGGAGGAGAGGTGGTTTCCTCTCGCATAGTGTATCAGAGACTTCCTCCTGTCTCTACTTAGCAAAATAAATTTCATTCTAGTAGCTAATTGGACGTTGCGGGGGAAAGTGCTTGAATTTCAAGGAGGAGTTTCTAGGCTAAGGATGTGCATTTCGTCCTTGTCCCAAGAGAAGATTAGATGTGCAGAGGAACACAGATGTAATTTCCCTGTTGAGTCATTAGCAACACGGTGCTGGCTGTTTTAGGACAATCTAATGGTATATTGATGTTTCAGAGCAACGAATCTCCAACAATTCAGAGCCGAATCAAACCTGTTGAATACATTTAAATAATGAAAGTTTTAAAGAAAGATGGCTGTGTGGATGTTTTGTGAATGCCAAGAGGATGATTTGACAGGATCACTGAAAACTAAGTCATTCATACATCTTTGAAACAATTAGTCATAATCCTGTATAGTCCACATTTTTAGACTTTTAAAACACTTCTTGATGTAGTTCTGCTGAAGAAGGAGGGCTGCTTTTTCATTGGGTTTAATATTTTGAGCACCGGAACAGGATTTCAGTGTTGTAGGTTACACGGAGTTTGGGGACTTTGTTTTTTTTTTTTTCTCCCCACAGCTGTTTGAAGCTGCATTGTAGGATATTTTCCATAGAAACCTCCATGGAGATTTCTTTGTACAGCTTACTTTTGTAGCTCAACACTTAGGATCAAAATTGTGATGGTTTTCTGTGGCAGGGGCTGCGCTTTTGGTAGCTACTGATTCAGAGGTTGTGTCTCTCTTCTGAATTTGAGCTCCTAGCTGGTTCCCTCTTGTTTCCCTGCCTTATCTTTGGGAAAAAAAAAAAAACTATGAAAGAAGTGATACGGCCTGAGGCAACATTATTTTAATTGCACGTAGCTGGTAGACCAGGAAGAGTGTGGGATGGGAAAGGAAGAAATGAGGTCAACATTGCACAGATGTGGAAGTATAATTTCACTGAGGTGAATTTGGGATTTGCACATTATCTGGCCCTTGGCTACTGCTGCTGTCTGATGATCTGCACTTTTAATTATTTTTTAAGGGCATCAAGAGTCTGCAGTTGATGTCCTTTTATTCTAGGCTAGGTTGCCTCACTTCTCATTATAAAAGATTTTTGTAAAAAGATTGTTTTTTAAAGGACATTCTATTAAGTGTATTATTTACTGCAGGTCTTTGGAATTCAGCAGAGATAACTGCAAAGCCAAAAAAAGTGCTTTTTCTTTGTTGCTTGAAATCCTAGAGTGTTTTTTTAGCTCAGTTACAAAAGATTGAAAACAGATACTCTTTTTCTCTTGCTTTTGTTGTCTGCAGAATTTTGGCAGCTTGTCAAAACACTGCCTGAGCACAAATATTCTTATCAAAATCTGGTCCCACACTGCTGTCAGCAGTGCATAGGGAAGCGTTACTGGGAAAGAAGGAAGGAATGATAACACTGGGAAGAAGAAACTGCGAGAAGGGCAGATTGTTTATTTAATAATACATGGTTAACAGATGGGCAGAGCTCAAGAAATTTGGTAAGGGTGAGGGCAAGCTGCTGGGGCTGTAGTTTGTAGGTCCCACGTCTCACCTGATAGATCACCATGCGTTGGGAATGAAGCCAGACATTACAAGGACAGGTAGGCTGTTCTTAGGAATTAGATGAATGATATACAGAGGAGACTGTACGTAAGCCTTGCTTCCTCTTTAAAGGATTAGTTAAAGCAATTTTAGGGTGGATGGCCACTAAAATTGCAAGCATCCCCTTTTTGGATGCTATTTATGACAGAACTGGACTCTTGTCACTTCTCCTGAGGTCTGTAGGAACATTAAATGCTAAGTCCATCTGTGATCTACAGGAATGAGCAATCTGCGAATCTGTGACTGGAGACAAGTTCTCAAGTTCTGCCCTCGGCTTCATCAGTGATTCACTGTCCTTATTTGTAAAAGGAGAAAGGTAGCATGTTTTCTTTCCACAGGGCAGATAAGAAGATAACATGCACTGATGCTTGAATGACGTGATAGTGAAAAGTGTCTTATTAAAAGGAAATTAACAGTTCTGAAGCCAACATAGAGACTGGGTGGCATGGCATCCCCAAATGATCAGGATAAAAATAAATACACAAATTTTTTGCTCTTTGAACATCTTATATCCTGCTCACTGCCTCACCTGCCTGGAGTGAGGCTCCAGTGGGAAGAAATAGCGTATCACTTTGTAATTACAGGTCTGTAAAAATATATATGTGATTTACAGAGCTAAATTATGATTGCTCAGCCAAACTATTCCAGTTTTAGTTAGTTTCTGAGTGCTTGACTTTGTCACTTAAAAAAGTGTTCAATGAATGTAATGTGATCGTATACTTTTGAAATAAAGATAGAGCCGATCTAAATATTTGTTTCTTTGTTCCTCTTTTTTCCCCTGGGATTGTAAAATGCTTCTCTTGCTCTGAATAGTAACATTTGTGTTGCTAATGCTGATTGTATAATTAGGGCTTTTAATTTCCTGTGTGAAAAATGGGAGTGGTTTTTATTTTGTTTGTTGTTGTTTTGTGTAAATAGCGAAGTGTTACGGAGTATAATTACATGTCTCTGATGGCCTGTCTTATTCCAGGCGGCAGCTTCTCTATTTGGTTTTGTATAACGTCTGGCTAGAAGCGGATATTTTGCGGGTTGCAAGGGGATCGTATCAAACTTTCTCTCAGGCTTCTTTCGGCTAAAGCTGTTTACCAAGAAATTCTAGTAATAATTTTAGTAGGAAAAATTTCTATTTATAGCTCAGCTCTCTGTTTGTAGTCCTGTGGTTTTTTTTGTTGTTATGTTCCTAGAGAGCTTTAGGAACGCAGGAAAGGACATCTACCAAAGTATTCCTTAAACAGGCTGCTTAATATACTATGTAGAATATGGCAAATGTTTAAACAGACTTTTTATCTCCTGTTTATTTTGAGAAGAAGTACTCAGCAGAAAAAACACTTATTTGCTGCTAGTAGGGATGAGCAGCTTCCAGTTATAAACTCATGACCTCCTTACTCTCAGTTTTCTGGAGAATGTGACTGGTGTCATGAGTTTAGGGTTTTCCAGAGTGTGCCCTGTATTGATCCTCTTTCTCTCTGTATTTAGTTTGTTCTTAGAAAATAAGTCTTTTGCTTAACAAAAGAAAAGAAAATTTCTATGGAAGGGAAAAGATGTTAAATACTTGAAATCGTGCTCTGATTTAATTCACTTTCTGTTCTTACAGTGAAATCTCTGTGTTTGGGACTTTGCACTGTTGAAGAATTGTTCTCCAAGACAGTTTTCCAAGCTGTACATGGATATCCAAACCTGTTTGGCTGCCGAACTACCATTTATTGTTTGATTAGACTAAATTTGTTTATAAACCTCTCAGAGTTTGGTTACTTATTATATAATAAGAATGATCCAATAGCCCGAAGATGCAGAGGGGGGAGAATATTGTCTTTATGTCCCTTGATTTCTTTGGTGATTTTTTTGTTTAATTTTATTTTTTACATTGTATTGAGAGGATAAATGAATTTTAATCTGATTTAAAATATTGAATTTGATTCTTTAGATATGCCCTTGTCTATGGCACCTTAACTGTATGTTGGAAGAGCTCCTCCTTGTAAGAGGAAGTGAGAGAGCAATTAATGTCTTTCTCTTTAACGGTTTTCATGTAATGATTTCCCATCTGTGCAGCCTCCAAATTCTTTTGATTTTCTTGGCTGAGTTAGAACTTTCTTTCAATGGAAATTTGGGCACTGAAGGGCAGTTGGCAAACTAGAGAGTGTGGATGTGGGAAAGGAAAACGAAAGATGAAATAGAAAAGTTTTAAATCTTGCAGTTTGGTAACCAAGAGAGCTGGTCTTTTGGAATTGAACTTTTGATAACATCACTGAGCCACAGAAAAAAGAAAAGTGTATTAATAAAATATGTTTTGGACTAGGGTGATGCCCTAGAGCTTCCTTTTATTTAGTAATATTCTACATTTTCCTTCTTTCCTTAAACACTTGACCCTCTTGTATAGAAGGCTGCATCAGGAAAATTTAAGTAACTGTAACCTATTGGGTAGACTTTATTCAAAATTTTAAGCCCTTTTTAAAAGAAAATTAGTTGGTTTTGTGACCAAAGAGATCTGGAAAGTCTGCTTCACGAGAACACAAAATTCTTGTGGTGCTTGACTTGTTCCAGTGTAAAGGCTTCAGACTTCCGTTGATAGTAGTTATATGTGTAATTTGATTATACATGACGTACATACACGAAACTTTTAGCCAATAACCTAAAGCAAAACTTTTCAAAGATGTATCCTACTCCAGCAAAATTGCTGGACCAGACATTACATGCAAAGTAGCACTAGTTCTAACAACTTCCCAGTTGAGTAACTACTAAAAGTATCATTCGTTTTAAAATCAGCTGTATTGTGGCTTGGGTTATCGGCTATAAATAGGAGAGGACCAAAGAAAACAGTTTAAATCTCAGGTGATGTACCACATTATGTTGATGTAACACGGTAAGACCCTGTGTCTTAAGAATCAACTGTACATAGCAGGTGAATAGGATCATGCGATCTCTTCAGTTCCTGCTTTTAGTGCTTAACATCCTTAAATTCCTTTGCAACCTCTGCAGGCACAGCTTATACCTTGTGTTCTCAGGCAAACCTGAAGAATTACATACCCTATAGTGCATTTTGCTTATACTTACTATTGAGATTGCAATGTTTAATTGAAAAATCTGTTCAAATACCCACTGATACTTGCTATTGTGAGAGCACGTCTTTCAATTATGACCTTCAAATTCATAAAGTTTGTAAATAACCCATATTACTTTTTTAAATGTCGTGTTTCCATTTATATTTTCCCCAAGTAAAGTTTCCCAGCCACTTTTACAACCATGCAAGACTAACTTCATATCTTGTGATGAGAATGTCATGAGGGATTGTCAAAAAGTTTTAGAACATGTTGCTTTTGCTGTACCCACAGGTTTGTTACCCTATTGTATTTTTCAGTATTTTCCTAGGAAAAATACTTTGGCCGTTATTCTTTGGCTCTTCCTTTAATCTCTTTTTAAAGACAAGGATGATGTTTTTCTCTTTGCTCTTCCTGAGGTGTACTTCCCTGACTCCCTGACTTCTCAAAGGTTATTGCTGATGTTCTTGCATGAATTCTGTCAGACTGCAACCAAATGTTGAGAACTGATGTCTTTTGCCAGTCATTTTTGGGAAGGTGGGAGAAGGGGTTGGGAGCCTGTACTTGCGCAACCACTGCTTGACAACTTTAATTCTCCCTCCTCCGCCTTCTCCAGCGAGAGAAATCTTAATCTCCCTGGAGCAAAATAAGATCTACAGGGTTGTGTTTTTTTTTCCTTCATTGCAGTTTTTTCATCGTGTATTAATTTTGTTTTAATGACTTGCTGCAAATAGAAAAAAATGATACAGTGGAAAAGCTTTCCATTTGAAGCAGAGTGTCGGTTAGAATCAGATTAAACGATGAAATGATTGTTGTTTAATGGTCAAACAATTTCAGGAATAAATGTCATGTTGCAAAAAATAACCTCTTTAGTGTCCTTTGGTTATCTTAAGGTTATAAGCTCATTTGCCTACGTCTCTGTAGTCTGGAAATCAGTGTCAGCGGAGAGAGCAAGTATGGGCCATAATTACTGGTTCGTGGCAGGATGTTGAGGGTGAAAATAACTGGGTGTCATTGAAGAGGTTAGATTAACTGTTAGAGCTGACAAGATATAATTGCTTATGAACGACTTTCTTTAACAATTAAAATTGTGTTACTTGAGGCTGTTTCTTCTTAGCACAGTGTCTGTGTCTGGCTGTAGAACTGGTTTTAATTATAGGTTGAAACAGCTGAGAAGTAAGTGCTCACTTATTTTTAGCCAGGATGAATATCAACTAAACCAGTTTTTCCTCAGAATTATATGAATAAAGGGTAATGACAGACAAATATTTGAAAATGGAGATACTGGAAGCTTAACTGAGTTTGAAATAAATTACTTCAAGCCCATAGTCTATATATAGAATGTCTGTCTTTTGATTTCACCTTGATAGTGCTGAACACTGAAATTATCACACTTTAACCTGAGTTTCTTGATTGTGTCAGTGTGTAGACTCTCAATAGACCTTTTCAGTTGTCTGGTCTTGAGTAGAAGTGGGGATTGTTGGTAGTAAAGTGTAAACCTCACACACATTGTCACAGCTGTCTTATTAGATGTAGGTTTGGGGAGGAAGGTTTTGTATATCAGGGCGGCTGGTGGATGCTAACAAAGTTCTGAGATTTTAAAGTTGTGACAGGTGACATATACAAAGAAGCCCCAGTTAATTTCACGTATTGTCCGGACTAGACTTTATGAATAACTAATGGATGTTTCCTCCTTGTTATTTTTTCCTTTTGTGGGGCAGTACTCAATTTGCTGCACTTCATAGGGCTTGAGTTCTTCAGAGAGATCTGTCACTCTTATGGCTCACTTTGGGCATCCAGAATCTGTTGAGTTTTTTTGCCCATCCTGTGCTAGTGCCTTTGTATGAAAACTACTCATGCAAGGGAGAGAATCTCTGAAAGAACGTAAAAGCCTTTCCCATAGTGAGACTGGTGGCCAGAAGGTGGCTCACAACGCAGAGCTGACCCCCATCAAGCTGGGTGCCACATGAATTGTTCTGGAGCATTATGCCTATTTCTTACACCCAGGATGACTGCGCCTAGTCTACAACATGGAAACTTCAACACACATGTCCATCCTATTTTGCATTCAGCACGGTGTGGTGGGTCCCCAATTCTTGAAACATTTCGCATGACAGTCTGGAGTACGTAAGAAAGGCGGTGATGTGCAGTCCACCACTTCATACTCCAAATGCAAATAAGCCTTGTGTTTTGATAAAAATGTAGCATGGGAAGAAGTTTTGTCACTCCTTCTTGAGTTGATTGATTTTTGTATGACTCTCTACAGATTGGTCAGCTAACTGTAAACATTCTTATATGTTGCTTGTATTAATGTTTCGTCCTGTAGACTCGGTGTATTTTGTTGAAAAGCAGCTCAATTTTCTACTGTATTTTGAAGAAAATTTGTCAAGGCTTTTAAGAGAAAACATAAAGTTTGGGCTCATCCCTTTTTTCCTCAGTCTTTGAAATGACCAGTGGATCCAGCAACATCTTAAAAAATACTTGCTCGGGGACCTTTAGAATGGGTTCTCAGGTCTGAAAGACTCCTTGGCCTAATCTTCCCATTTCCCCTTCTTACTCTGATCTGTTTCTTAATCTCTATGTATAACAGAACTGCACTTCCCATGGCTGTGTGTCATGGAGGATTTGGGCAGGTCTTGAACCAATTTTAGGAGAATCACAGAACCATCACATAGAATGGTTTGGGTTGGAAGGGACCTTTAAATATCAACTAGTCCAACCCCCCTGCTGTGGGCAGGGACATCTTGCACTAGATCAGGTTGCTCAGAGCCCCGTCCAACCTGACCTTGAATGTTTCCAGGGATGGGGCATCTACCACCTCTCTGGACCACCTGTGCCAGTGTCTCACGACCTTCATTGTAAAAAATTTCTTCCGTATGTCCGACCTAAGTTTATCCTCTTTTAGTTTAAAACCATTATCCCTTGTCCCTTGTACCATAATTTTTTCAATACAACTTCATTAAAACCAAATCTGCCCCCCAATTTGTTTTACTTTTGTGCTTTAAAAAAAAAAAAGAAAAAAGAAAAAAGAAAAAGAAGTCACAGAATTCTAAAGTCCCAATGTCTGGGCTTGCAGACAGGTTGCACAGAGTAATGCAAAACAGCTTTTCAAAACAATTTAGTTGAACTTGAACCAATCCCGTGTGACAGTGCTCAATAAATTTTAAATTACATTAATTTCAGTATATTTTATCTTAGTAAAAAATACTGGTGTGAATAGAGTGGATATGTTTTAAACTAGTACGCATCCTCGGCTAGATCCAAATTAGGGGCTACCCTGCACTTTAAATGAAACTTCACCTTTAAAAATGTCAGTATACACTCAGGACATCGATGTAGCATATGTTGGCTGGTAGAGGAAGAACCTAGAGTGGGTAAAAAACCATCAGGGCTGAAAAATGGCCAGACATTAATCTCCTCAGTGCTGATTTTAACCAGGCTGCTGCAAGTCCTAATTGAACTTTTGCAATGAGAACCAGAGTGGCAGGGGACTGGCAGAAAGCATTCAGTTCACCAGTGGATGCTGCTTTGGAGTTTTTCTACTAGTAATGAGTGGGTAGTCCTGAAAATAGAGATGACTTTCACAGATATAAGAAACACTTTCCCAGAAATCTGAACTTGCCTTGGAAATACAGAAACAAGGTATCTATTAGTGCTGTGAGGCAGGCAAGGAACATAAAACTTTTCACCTTGACATGTCTAGTTTACTTCCCATGTGCTTCTGATGAATAGCTGACCAGGTTGATGTTAGTAGGTGGAAATTCAGAGCTACTGTATTGAGGAAGTCTGCACTGTTATCAAAGGATACTTTTCTTTCCTGGTCACAAGCTGGAGTACCATATGGAAAGTTTTACTGGTAGGATATTAAGGCTGAGTTTCCCAATTCTATTGGCACCATTAGCATATCTTTTCCTGGAAAGGAATCTCAAGGTGAAATTTTTGAATGGTTTAGATTTCTTTTGTAGTGACAAAATTTTGCTTCTGTAGCCTTTTTGAGAGGACACATGGGTGGGAGAAAGGTGCTGCAGCTATTTGCTGAGTAGTTATGGAATTAGAACAGAATGTGCATTTGCAAAACTGAAAGGTAAACCGAGATCTCTGATGGCCACGCTCTAAGGAGATGGAAAATATCTGCCTTTCCCTGGATGCTTTCTGTTTTTTGTTCTGTTTTGGTAAGACTTTTCTGAGAGCAAGGAATCCAAACCTGTGGATATTGGGAGAGATGGGTAGCATAATGAGCTGCTAAATGAATGTTTTGAGCAGCCAGAGGGACTCTTTCTGAGGATCACATGCCAGGAAACATCTTGCTTTGCTTGTGTGTGAAGCCTTATTGGCAACGCTGCCCATGCTGGTGTGTGCATTGTGCAACGTTGAAATGCTTTAGGTGAGATTTACACTGTTCTTCATGAACTGCTCCAGCGTGGGTCCTTTCCACAGAGTGCAGTCCTTCAGGAACAGATTGCTCCAGTGTGGGTCCCCTGTGGGGTCACAAGTCCTGCCAGCAAACCTGCTCCAGCATAGGCTCCTCGGTCCACGGGTCCTGCCAGGAGCCTGCTCCAGCGTGGGCTTCCCATGGGGTCACAGCCTCCTTCGGGCATCCACCTGCTCCGGCATGGGATCCTCCACGGGCTGCAGGTGGGTATCTGCTCCACTGTTAACCTCCATGGGCTGCAGGGGACAGCCTGCCTCACCATGGTCTTCACCAGGGGCTGCAGGGGAATCTCTCCTCCGGCGCCTGGAGCACCTCCTCCCCCTCCTTCTTCACTGACTTTGCTGTCTGCAGAGTTGTTTCTCTCACATACTCTCGCTCCTCTCTCTGGCTGCAGTTGTGCAGGTTGTTTTTCCCCTTCTTAAATATGCTGTCACAGAGGTGCTACCACCATTGCTGATGGGCTCGGCTGTGGCCAGCGGCAGGTCTGTCTTGGAGCCAGCTGGCATTGGCTCTGTTGGACATAGGGGAAGTTTTCACAGCTTCTCACAGAAGTCTCCCCTGTAGCCATCCTGCTACCAAAACCTTGCCATGCAAACCCAATACACACAGTCAATATACTAATACAATGCCTGTTAAGATCCATGTTGGCAGAGCCTTC
>NW_009213471.1:31718-32053 GCF_000690835.1 Fulmarus glacialis | reverse complement strand
ATTAAGGGAGGAAAGGGAATCTCTTATTGTCCACAGTTGTAGAATAGGACTTGTTTGGAGAGCATTAAGGGACACATCTAGTACTTCAGAAGTGTTGAAAGACTGAAGACTGCAAGAGTATATGTAAAGTATGTGACAATCATTAACCATGTGATCCTCCATTTCCAAAAATCATGTCTGTGAGAATCATCTGTTCTTTCGTCTCTCCTTAATTTGTCTCTCCTTATCTGTTCTTTTGTCTCTCCTTTGGGAACCCATCGTTTCAAAGTTTCTCTCCTTCCCTAGAGATCCCAAGAATTCTTTGAACGTTTGATTCTTCATAGATGATTTACCTG
>NW_009213471.1:19294-31700 GCF_000690835.1 Fulmarus glacialis | reverse complement strand
GGAAAAGAAAAAGAGAGAGTTGGAAACCAATTCTACTTGCACTCACCTGTCTTATGACAACAGAAATGATGGCTCTCAGGAGTGTCTGACATCATGAGTTGGAGTTGATTTCATAAAAAAATAGAATCTGGATCCTACTGCATTAGTCTGGTGACCCTTAAGAAGTATGCTTGGCCAGATGTGTGAACTTTATGAATGGTCTGCCTCACAGTCTCATCCCTTGATACTGTGTTGTATCATCCAGCATTTGCATTCAGATTCATGGCCTTCATGGATTTATGTCTTTTGTTTTTCTTGGTGATAAGATCCAATAATTGGATTGTTGTTGTTCTCACTGATGGGGAATTTCCCAGAAAATGCACTGGTTGAGCAGTGAGATGTTTTTACAGTAAATAGTCTCATAAATACTGCAGCCCTAAGAGCTATATTGGAAAATGGAATGTTATCTTCTAGCTTGTTGGAGTGCATTTCTCAAAACCCAGCATTTTTTAGTTTGTGTCTAGGGACACAGGCTTCAAAAAAGTTGTAGAGAAGGGCAAGCCTATTGTCGGAG
The DNA here is from genome assembly GCF_000690835.1 of Fulmarus glacialis. Taxonomy (NCBI): domain Eukaryota; kingdom Metazoa; phylum Chordata; class Aves; order Procellariiformes; family Procellariidae; genus Fulmarus; species Fulmarus glacialis. The sequence goes on along the minus strand of NW_009213471.1, from coordinate 31,147 downwards.
AGTGTAAAACCACTATTCAGAGGTCTATACCTTTGTTTTGGGGGCCTTCAGGTAAAAAAAAAAAGGTTGAAAACTACTGACATGCAGCTACACTTGAGTACTCTGGTCCTACACAGTGATCTGGAGATTTATCAACAAAGCAGGACGAGCGCAGATGGACTTTCAAACACTTCTTCCCAATGGCATGGTGGTCAAGAGGCCATGTTGATACTCAAATAATAAAGGATATAACACTGCATATGAATTCTGCATCATTAATAGTCACTGACTGTGTGCTTGCACTTAAATTGCAACCTAATGTTGGGTCCATGATGACCTAATACGATGTATAAATTCTCTAGCTTTTATGATATTCAGATAAAAAGCTGGGCTGTCCATGTAGCCAGAAAGGCATGGAGACTAATAATTGGAGGACTTGGCAGATAACCAACCATTACTTTAGGACAGTTAGGCATACACATTTATTTTGCTGAAGCTGTTGGCAAAGGTTCTTCAGTGTCAAAATACACTTTCAAAATCGATATAACAATGTGTAAAAAGTCAGATGTTTTATAGTAAAAAAACTGTAAATTCAAATGACTGTGGTGCATGTTAACTTGAGTGATTGTACTTTTGAAGTGTAGATAACCCTTTAATTTAAGCTGTAAGTACTACTGGGAATATCCCTAAGTCGGGTACTTGATCTTGATGCTTTGCTTGGAATTAAAACTCTATTCTGAGAGTCTGTTTATCTGTCTATCTGAGCTTCATTCCATCTATTACCTAGGTTAGAGTATCTGGCCTTGTTATAATTTTAAATTTCTGATTAGACTTGAACAACTTTGCAAGTATTAATCTCAACAGTCTCAAAACATTCTTTCTGGGCTTCCTGCAGCTAAAATCATGCTCTTCATCTAAACATGGTCTGCTTTGTGTAAAGTTTTTTAAACATACACAGGGAAAGGTTTTATATTTAGAAATAAACTGTGTATTCTACTCTAGAAAGTCCCAGATTAGAGTTATACTCTCTCCTTTGCATAAAGGTAAGCAATGCTCCCACATCAGCAGGCTAGTGAAGTAAATTAATAAGCTGTTGTCATCTGTGCAGGCATTGAACTGACTCTAGATGCTTCCAGAAAATATAAGTATAAAACCACTTTCTTAAATTATTTGGGAAGATGTATATTAAAAGCATTTAATAGGACAATGTACTATTTAACACTGTGTTAAATTCATCATGCCATGCAGTCTTTTCACTTCCCTGGAAGTCTTATATGAATGCTCTTTAAAAGAATAGATGGTTCCCTTCTGATTGTTCGATAGACTGCAGTATAATGTGATATTGCATAAGGATTATTTGAAACTTCTGCCAATAACGCCTGCCTGTCTAACTTATTCTGGATATTAGAATGACTCCCATGGCTATTGTATCTGAATGAATCATGAAAATAACTAAATTTATCTTTTCCCTCTTCTATGAATAAAAAAGTATTTTTGCTATTTCCAACTGTGAAATGAAGGTAAAAAAAGAGAAGTGAAAACTTGCCTAATGCAATCATCAGAAAGTCTGTGGCAGGTGGGAATTGAGTCCCCACCCCTGATTCACAAGTTGTGCCTTTGCCACACTGTTTTTCCTGGACTTCTTACAGAGTTTTGTAAAATTCGTAATTTTTTCAGTACTGTCTATATTCCATAAGTCGTCTATACTTGTTAATTTACTTTCAGTTTTAACATAAGATTGGGCAGGGTATAAATTGTGTTTCCATCCACTGTGTCTTTTGGGTTCCTCTTTTGTGAGATAACATTAGCAAAGAGTCATTGAAGCCTCTAGACTGACTCTAATGTCGCTGCCCATGTCAGCATTTGTAAGAGGTGTTGTTTTTAGAAATATTATGATAAATACAAGATGAGAAAAATAGGCGTGAAATACAGAAACCTTATTTGCACTTGCAGTTGATTTTTGATGCAAAATTTGAAGCCTTAATCTAGATTGCACAGGCTGTTTTTGAAATTTCTGTTCTTCAAAACCAAATGCCATAGCATATCAACATTAGATGTTCTCATGGGCTCTTGGATCAGATCTGATTCTGATCAGTATTTTATTATCTACAATATAAGTGAAAGCCAAGATGCCATGGTCATAAATGGTATCACTGTATTTCGGTGCTAATTTTTTTTTCTTCTTTCTGGCAGAAATGTTAATGAAGTAACATAATGGGTAATTGTGTTTACTAAATATTTATGATTGGCATTTCAGTCTTGGTTGCTTACTCTTTAGAAGGAACTAAAATGTATTTCAGGAGATAGATATTACTGCACTTCTTAAGAGTTAACACATGTAAACTGCTATTAAATATGCAGTGTGGTAGGTCTATTGTCTCCAATTATTTAAAGAAAAAAATAGTTCTTTTTAAATACAATTATTTTTACATTTATTCATTGGTCTAATGCATAAAAATTCCTTTTATTCGGTTCTTGCAGACTACAAATAATCTAACAAACATCATTTGCAAACCAGTAAGTTCCCAAAGAAAACATGTTTGTAATATTGTCTGAAACAGCAGGCCCTATCCCAAAGTATAGAAAAATGTACAATTTTAGTCTCTCGGATTTTTTTTTTCGTAACAAAAATTCATCCTGACTTTAGGTGGCAAGAAAATGAGATGTGCTAAACTGTGTTCTGGGCTGCTCTAAAGTACAGTAGGCAACAGATGGGGTAACACAGACGGTTAATTCTTCATGTGTGTCTGAGCATAACGTTCTGGAGTGCTCCCAAATGTGCATGTAAATGGAGTATGCACCCCATTTGATTACAAACACGCATGGAGATTTTTCTGTTCGTACAGTTGAGCTGAGAATAGGGAGGGGGAAGATGAGATAGGATGCTGTGAAAAACCACGTAGGTCCCGGGGTGAAAAGGTACTTACAAGGGAGGCTGAACTGCAAGTTCTTTGGGAACCTGGTCCTCCTCCCATCGAAAACAAAGGAATTTTTGCTGTTGACTTGGAGGGGACCTTGAATCAGATCCGGGCATAACAGGTTGCCACATCTGCCTTTGGGACTGCTGTATTAATGCAGAAAAGGAAAAAGCTGTGCTCCCTGTTGGGAGCTCGTGCTGGAAAAGAATGTAATTTGGCAGCCATACTCAGAATTGCTTCCCTGTTCATGACAGTAATATCCGGATGTATAGCACAGGATATCATGTGCTTTTGTTGTGTCTTAAACAAATGTAATCCTCTCACTTGCCTTGGTGCTAAATGACTTAGTAACTCATGAAAGCATCTCTTTGGGATTATTTGCAGCCTAGACATTAGAGTGTTAACCTGGTAGAAGGGGGTTGTTTTTGTCTGTGATAGTTCATTTTAAATAAATCAAAATTTCAGCAACCAAAGTACTTGTAGAGATTAAAATAGACTTGAAAAGTTGTAAACTGACGTGCAAAACCCAGAATATTAATTGGTGAACGAGTGTCAAATATAGCACTGCACATTCAAAAATAGTTATTTTTGGGTACTGGTGGTTATTTTAAGGCAATTGGCTTGTTGGCAGCATAAGAACAATAATAACAGGGAACTCAGAAAGGTACAGATGTAAAACTGAGATGCTAATTTACAAGATTTTCTGGTCTAAATACATCTGTAAAACTAGATTTTTATTATTTCATTCTGGAAATAAAACTGTACTTTTGTTTTGTAGACTCAGTCAAAGTTTAAGGATTCCATAGAGGTTGAGTAGCATTTCTGGAGGTACTACAGCACTGCCCAACCAGTTCTGGATAAAAAATACAGTCCGAGGTCATATTTCTGCAGAAATAGAAGGAAAATAAGGACAAAGCCAGCAGAAATTACTGGCTTTCTTATAACTTCAGAGATGCAGATTTTGATTGAAAAGTTTGCTTTGGTTATGTTTTAGACATTGAGCTCACTTCCCTCAAGAGTTAAGTGGCAAAAGACATAATTATGGTGTTATGGCCTGAAAATCATAGTATTAAATCCACAAAGTGATGCATCCAATGCAAAAAAATACATAGCTGTGTTTATCCAGTGACTGTATAACATACAGTGCATAAACAGTTATTGGAGCAGAGGTCAGAACCTAGGTCTGATGCTTTCTGGGGAAGTATCTGTTGGTGTATGGAGTCATGCTGGTTTTTTGGAAGCCCTTTGAACATTGCTAAGTATTTTTTGCCAAGAGGTGCACCTTCAGCTTTGCTGCAGGCAGTTGCTTCATGGCTAAACAGCTCTTAGTGAAGTTACTGTCTTCAAAAGGGGCATATGGGTTTGGGCCCCCTCCAGCTGAAAAATGGAGTGCAATCATAGGTTTCTTGCATCATGGACCAGTACTTTAAACTGTGACTTACTGGACCACCGACGCTTTTGTATGTTCCTTAATAGAAGTGATTGTGATGGCTCGTTTGTGAAAACCTCTTTCCTGGTAGTGTGGTGTAGGTTTTGCGCACATTTGTGTTGACAACACCTGCCAGATCAGACACTTCTGGGATATTATGAGAATCCCAAGGACGTTTTGGTGTGAGGGAGAACCTGGACCACTCACTGCTGCCAAAGCGGGGCACGATCTGGACACTTGTAGAAACAGAACTTTAGCCCCCTATACAGTACTTTACTATTTGGAGCCTGAAGAACCGGGTGGTGTTTTTTTGCAGTCATGTTTTGGAGCCTAAATACTTCATGGAAATTGTTTTGTTCCAAACCAGAGAAATCAGCTTCTTACTCTATCAGCTTAAATGTCTCTGGAGGGTATTTGTCAGCTATCAGGATCATGCTCTGGGTTTAGGTTTGGTTTTGGTTTTCTTGGGAGAAGAGCTTTCACTTTTTGGGTACTTTTCACCTACAGGCACGGTTTCTATTGAGAAAGGTTTGCTTCTGTACGTCCCTCTCCGTGCTTGATGGAGGCGAGGAGAGCAGAAGGAAGGCACTTATTAAAACTTGTGTTGGACAATGTGTTTTAATGAACATAGATTTTAGAAATCTATGGTACTTAAGGTAAGAGGATTTAAAATCTGTAGGGATGTGCTCCTTATTTATCTTTAGTGCTGATTGATGAGGTGAACTGCAAGCAGGCACTGTACTTTCAAAAGTGCAAAACAGTACCTGCATCAGTTGTGGTATTTATAGATATGTTAAGGTAGCAGGTACACTTTCAAAAGTCTATTCCTTTACCTCTTGCGCTCCTGCTATTCTAGGAAGAACAATAAACAAATAAAACTTTTGGAACATAACCTCTTTGCTTTCCAGCATGGTTCCCTAGTTTGTCATGAAACCACTGATTTTGCCTGTCCCTGTTAATTGTGGTGAGCTGTGGTAAGCAATCAGACATCATCGGGATGGGTGGCAGTGCAGACCCGTACAGTGGACTTGCATCCTTCTGTATTACTTCTTTTTAATCACCCCTTTTTTTTTGATCACGTATTTGTTCAGGCTATTACTCACTTGTAGGTTGAAGTCTTGTATAAGATTCAGGTCGTCTAGGTTATGTTTTCTGTGGAGTTACTACATGGAAAATTATCACAAGGATGTCTTGAAGTTATGTTCATGGCTGAGAGTCAGCGTTTTTAGTCAAGTTTTTCATATTTAGGAAGCATATGTACATGGGGTTTGTCTTAAAGTGTGTTCCAGGCTTGGACTGCTTGCGGTATGATTACATGAGCTTTGCTCTTGCCTTTGGGCATTTTTTTGAGAGGGTATTAATTCTCCTTCTGTCTTGTATGTCCCCATGTTTGTTAGCTGTTCACTTATCTTCCAGACCTATGATGAAATCCAGTATCACGTCTGTTGTTACTTTCCTTCCCCTTAGAGAGATACATGCTTGTATGGTATGTAGCCTGTATACTGCTGCGACTATATAGTTCCTATGAAAAAAAGCTAGCTTTTATTATGGTTATTTTTGACATTTTTCCCTATCCTTGATCTTTACTAAAGGGGATTGTGATTCTTCTTAAATACTGTGGCGGTTTACTGATGTAATGTTTCCACATATGTCTTTATGAGACAGCTAGAATTCCTGGAAGAAGCGTCCTCAGTGATGTACCTGAATATTAAGCTCTATTTTGTTAAATATGAGTTTTTTCTGTATATTTCTTTATTAAAGTCATTTGTGTCAAAAATTCAACTCCTTTTTCTCCCCCTCTTTTATTGGTACACCCACAAAAAGAAAAGGTGCATATTGAACACTGAATTCTTCCAACAGGTCCCGATGTACCTGTTCTTCATGCTTGGATTTCCCAGTGCACAGTAACTGGGACCAATAACTTGTCCAGTTTATCGCTTGAGAAAGGAAACCTTGGCATGTCAGTGTAATCAGAAGCGTGATTATGTGAATCGTGAGCATTACATAGACTTAAGAGGTGCTTAGGGATTTGGGGGGAGATTTTTTTTTTATTTTGCCTTTTTTCACTTTACCTCTGGCATTTTGCTTGCTTGACCCTTAACAGTGTCAGAATTTTGCCCGCTAGGAAACCTCTCTATATTGCTAGTGACAGATTGTTTTTATTTTGGAGTATTTATACATGCTACGCATTCTTTGGGAGTGCAGTATTTATGATTCCCTTTATGGAGCCACGTTCTGTTCGTGCTTGCCCGCGCGTGCACCTTCAGTGAACGGGGCGCTGGGAGCGGCCCGGCTGCAGAGGAGGAACGGTTTTCGTAAAGCGGAGAAGTGGAAGTTTTGGCAGCTGCCTTCTGTTCCTGCCTGCCAGCCTTCCTCTTTAACCCTACGCTAGGCAGGAACTCTGCTGTTACTCCTAACTGTGCAGTGGGGTTCCTGCTCCCCCATATCCCGTGCTAAATGAATTTGTAAATGCGTATAAGCAAATACTTTCAGGTCCTCTGTTGAAAAGCTTGGTATTAATCTTTAAGCATTACTAATACTTCTGTTAAAATGTCAGCTGGCCATCAGCAGCAGGTGTTTTTGTAGGAGTGAAAAAATCCCATTTCTGAGAAATCTACACTAGAGCCTTTGCCAATCGGTCGTGAACGGAGTGGTGGTTTCTTGGTTTACTCTTCCTGAGTAACAAAGTTCAAAGCTACATCTCACTTGTGACTGATCTGTTGAGGCAATGTACACGAGAGGGATGCCCATCGTTCCCCTCATGGAAGTGTGGCATGGAGAATGTGAGTGGATATTTTATGATTACTAAACAAATATAGTGTGATCCGTGTATTTAACTATCGATGTATTTTTTTTAATTCTTCTTTTTCTTTTTTTCCACAAAAAAATTGCTCCACTTAAAGCCTGAGATTAACTAAATCCTCCCACAATGGGTCACATTTTAGCCTTGGCCTCTGTTTCCTGTGACCGTGATGCTTAGGGATGTAAGGTTGGGTTATTCCATCATCTTGACATAGCCCTGTACTGCTGGCTATTATCCAGAAACGTTAAAGAAATATTTTTTCCCCTAAAAATAACAGCTTTTGAATTTATTTTTTTTTTTCCATTGAGAGATGTGACAATACAATCTGGTCGAGGCCAGATTGCATCAGTCTGGTGAATAAATTAGGTTTGTTATAGCACTGCTTATGCCCATTTCTCTTGTGCTGCAAGCTAATATTCTTTGTTGTATCCCTCAGAGTTTAGTTTACTAAATGCTCTTGAAAAAACTCCGTATAACTTGGTGTTTCATGCCATGAAAAATTCTAAATTTTACTTCTAATCACAATATTTATTGCGTTAAACATCTGTAGCAGCTATTGAGTGTGTCGACTGTCCATTTAGAAATGTAATGAGGTGCCCTTTAAACTGCCTCTGTTCTCTTTACAGAAGTTCACCTCCCACCACCGAACCAAGTAGGTTATGGAGTCTTGCCAGTGAGAAATCTTAAGGGAAAAACACTGTGTTCAGAAAATGCTGCTGTATTCGGAATCCTAGGACTTGTTCTAAAAATAAACATAATTGAAAAGATTTGTTTTCTTTTCTAATGTGGTTTACATCACTGTTTTATTAATATTTAAATAACAGAATGTCGTAACCCAGAGTACAGAAATACTTCTGGACAGAGCTCCCACCAGAATCTTGGAAACCTTACATGAAGCATTATGATGTTTACTTTGCCACTGGCAATTTTCTTGGTTTAATGTTGCAGTACAAAGGAAGATGAAACTCTGGGCTTCCTCCAGAATGAAAACCAGATGATTAACGAGTTAAAAAGGAAAGTAATTAATTTTACCAAGTCATTATGCATACTCGGGAATAAGGCTTTATTTGCCAGGGTTATTACTTGTGAGAATCTCTTCAGAAATTACTTGGAAATTTTTGCATTTTTCCCTCAAGCCACCAAAAATCTGATGCTTGAACACAAAGAGTAAACCTGCTATTTGTCTTTGTATCCATAATATTGTAAACATAAATGAAAAAATGTGGATGTGGTATGTTCCCAGGTATATCTGCAAAAGGGAAAGCCAGGTTTGAAGCACCTGGCCCTACGTAGCTTCTACGAGTGTTTTGGCGTTACATTTTTTTAATGTAGAGCTACCAAAGGGTATGCATTTTAGTTGAGTAGGAATCGATAAAATTATACTTCTTTTTGCGTTAACTTTTTACAGCAGACAGCTAACGCTAAGCAAAGCCCTCTGAATTTAGACAGGGGTTGCAACAGGCAGTTTTAGAGTTTCCCACCGCCATGCGAGAAGGTGGAGGGCTGCCGACTGCTTGTCTGATTCGACTACTGAAAGCTGTATCAGTGTGATACAGCCAAGGTTTCCTTACAGGTGTTTTTCCTGGGTACATGGGATGGAAAGAAGAAATCTGCATTGCAAAAATTCAGTAAAATGGATTCTGCTTGATGGAAGCAGTGGTTTTGCCTGACTTTCGGTTCCAACCTGTTTTACAAGGAGGGTATTTGGTCTTCGGAAGCCTCTTTTCCTTCGAGACTTGGGTCAGAAACTGGGATGTTAGTCAGAGGTGGCCACCAACAGCATCCTTGCCTTGGTGTACGGCCTTGCAGAGGTGTTGGGGAGGGGATGGGGGCAACTAAGAAATATTTTTCTCTCTGGACGTAAATACCCATAAAGGGCACATCATTGCTTGAGTAGGCTGGCTCTGGATGGCAAAGTGGGCAGCCAAATCGCGTGCTGGCTGATGAGCAGGCTCATGCTTTGGTAAATCTTAGCTCACCGACTGAGCATTATTGATCCTGATCTTAACATAGAACTGCCTCCTGCCTCAGTTTCTTGAAAAATGCCACTAAGTGACAGAAGAAACAGGTTTTTCACATCCTTCCCTCTCTGGCCCTGGGCTGTGCTTTGAGAAGAGTATGTTAAACTAACTGTCTTCAGCCTTTCCAAAGGCTTCACCAGCTGTTTTTCAGGTAGTTGGAGAGAAAATAAAATGGGATATTTTATTTTAAAAGATAAAAATGGATGTTCTACTTGTCTATCAGGATCACAGATTCAATATTTCTTAATTTTTTTGTCACTCAGTGTGGTTAGAAATTAATATGCATAATGATCTTAACCAGATTTATTCTTCTTATATTTAAAGGATGGAGCCGTTTAAAAACCCTTTCCTCTCTGCAGTTCTGTTTTGATATGAAGACTATTGAACCAAACCTTACACCCTGACAAGAAGCTGAATATAGAGAAGGCAAATCTTGATCAATTATATTTTTAATTTGCAATTATTTTACTATATTAAACACAAATTGCCTAGCTTCCTATCTGTTTCCAAATAATTATCGTTCTATATTGTCTTTCCATAATTTGAAGTGAAATAATTGGATTGATGCAAAACTACAATGACTGGCTTGTAAATGAAAATCAATTTTTCCAAAGGAAAACATTATTTTTAGTAACTTCGGAGTTGCAGCTTCAACCGAAAGCTTATAGCAAGCTGGCATCTCTTCTAGTGGCTACCTTGGATATATTAATGTGTGTCTATTGAGTCTATTGATTTCTTTTTCCTTTTTTCCCTGCTGTATTGTCCTCCCATAACCTGGTATGATTATTATAAATGTGGCCATGACAAAAATAGGTGCTCGATAAATTCGGGTGCAGTGAATTTAAGGTCAGTTTAACTTCATCAGGAACTTGCTTATGAACAGGTTTATGACATAGGTTTTATCTTGCAAAGCTTGAGTGGAAGTACAGAGCAATTTGGGGACTGGCCAGGGATTTCTATTTGTCTTTGAGTACTGAAGTAAGAGTAAAGCGCTAAGCAGTGGTGCTTTATGGGCACTCTTCAAACAATTACTTTGTATGTGTGTATAAAAGTTTCAGTTTTGTTATTATTTGATAATTCAGTGTATAAACTTGAGGATTTTCTTTAAATCATTTTTAGCTATGTGAGAAAATAAGAGTAGACTAGAAATGATGGCAAAAGTGAAAGCTTTTCTTAAGGCCAAAGGAAATAATGTTCATTACTCTTTTTAAAGTAAAACATTACTTAAACATGATAAAAATGAACCATTTGGAGACCGTGTATTCATTTCAGCTCCAGGCATCCATCGTTGACTGTTCTATTTGAAGCAGTGTTGGATGCGGTTGTAGAGGTGTAACTTTTACTGGACTTTTTTCCCCATAAACTTGCAGCTGTAATTCTGCTGATGCTAATGGAAGCTGCACCACCCTATTATATTTTAAAGACATTTTAACGGAGTTTTAAAATATCAAGTCATCTAACATGGCAATGTGACATACCAGCAGATGGAGATAGAAAGTAAACCAGACTGTGGTGAAGCTGAGTTTCTTGTATCTGGAGTTACCTCCACTTAAAAAAACCAGTACATTTTCATTTTTCAGCTGTTCAGTGCTTCAGATGAGCTGCTATTTTTAGCAAAATATAGCAAAATTTAGCTGTTTGCCGGAGATCTTTTGCCGTGGTAAGATCACTTAGCTAGAATCAATTAGATAATGGCCTTTCTTTTTCTTTTCATGCTCCCCCTCAGGCTGTGTAGAAGACTTACTGTCCTCTCCCGTTCACCTGCCTTTTTGGAAGAGGGATCAATGTGTGTGATATAATTAGCAATGTTCTGGCTCTGATTTTTCCTTTCATCCCTTCCCTAAAAACATAATTTCCCTGCTTTCTGTAGCAGTAGCATATATGTGGTGTGCAATTCCTCAAACTTCCCATGAAGTTGTCTACAACGTCCTCAAACTTCCAGGAAGTTCCTCAAACTTCCCATGAAGTTGTCCACAGATGGCGATTTTTGTCCCAATTCCCACTTACGCTTTTTTGCTGGGTTGTTTGAACCTGCTGATCCCAGACTAAGACAGGTGCCACAAAAAGAAGATGTTCTTTCGGTGTGACAGAAAAAATCTGGTCTCCTGATGTCACCTGCGGAGGAGGAGATGGAGATGTGGCCTCTTTGTATGCAGATACGCTTCCAGTATAGAAGATTTTTGAAAGCATTGTATGTATCACTGGTGCTCATGAGCTCACGTTCACCTATCTGTACGAAAACCTCTTCTTCCATAGTTCAGCGACACTGGAAACTATTCTCTATGTTCACCTCATGTATACATAAGAATTTTACTTAAGCCTTTTAGTCTGGGTGTAAATGTTCAAATAGACTGTATTTCCTTAGGAAGCTATTATAACATTAATTTTTAAATGGTCTTCTGATGAAGGTTATTGTTAAGTTGAAGTAAAAGCAATGAAATGCAATTTCTGAAGATTTATTTAAGTAATAATTTGGCATAAAGCATCTAATGAATGCAAGTGTGGGGTCAAAGTTTCGTTTGAAATTGTGACAGAAATGTACACCTAGCATTCAGACTTTTCCATTTTTAACAGGTTACTGAATTCTAATATTCTCTATTTCACAACTGGGAAGGAGCAATTAATTGAAGTAAAACACTTCTGTGAATTTGGTTGGAAAATGGGAAGAAATGTCAGAGCCTTTAGAATTTTCAGTGTGCTTTT
>NW_009213471.1:0-19267 GCF_000690835.1 Fulmarus glacialis | reverse complement strand
GATTCTAAATTTGGGGACAGTTATTTGTTTTTAATTTAAAATGGTCTGATGGGTTGAAATTAGCCAAGTTACACAGAATTGCTTTTGGTTTCCCAGTTGCATAAGCCTACCAGGAAGGTTGTGAGAGGTCATGCTGCTGGGGAGAGCGTGGCTGCAGTTTGAGTGTGCTCTGGCTGAAATAATCAGAAAAAAAATGTTTGTAAAGCAGGGAGTGGTTCTGTGTTAGTTTTTGCATGACGAGATGAACTACTTGCATCTATTTTTCTCTATTTTCTACGGCAACGGGAGAGGGCTCAGTGAATGTGGTTATTGAGTGTCTTTTGCATTGCAGTATGACTTTAATTTATAGGCACCTATAATATCTGTCTTTAGGTTCCTGAAGTGCCATAGGCACATAGTTTTATAAAATTTGCAAAAGCAGTGTTAGGAACCTGCTGGTCCACATTATTGTTATGAGTAACGTAGCAATTTAGACAGTGATACTACTTCAAATGTAGTTCCTGCTTATTCTTGTCGTCTTTGCTGAAAAATACTTTCAGCAAACTTCATATGAAGTCCTCCACAAGAAGGGATGTACTTGGAGTTGTCCTCTGCCTTACCTTTGCAATCAGCATTCCCTTTACTTGCAGAGAGGGAAGACGAATAAACTGAGAATATATTCTTTCAGCGGCGAAAGGTTGATCTAGCTCTCTTCTGGATCAAGCAGAGCTGGAGGAAGCGATTTAGCTAAGAAGCTGTTGCACCCCTAATTTTGTCGTGTAGATGGAGGCGCAAATTTCTGATGACAGTAAATAGAATATACTGATTTGTATATTCCACACTTACATCAGTGGAAAAAAACTGTTCTCTGTATGCTTGAAGGCTTTTATTAACTAGCCTTACCTAGTGCAGGGATCTATTTTATTGGGTAACTGAGAAAACAAGAGCAGAAAAAATTGTGCAAAAACCTGTTTCGTTAGATGTGCCAGAATATGGAGATTTTGCACAAGTGAGATATTAAAATTACACAGCGATGACTGTATGACACCTCTACATCCTCCTGAAATTATTACAGTTCGGTTTAGAAACTCCCCACACTTCTCATAATGTTCTCAGATTTTTTTTCTACTTACGAAACTGATTTTCCATTAGACTTTGTGAAACATACCAGTCTTGTGGTATGAATAGTCCCATTTTTAGAACATTTGATCATAAATATTTTTGAACCAGCAGTGGACAATGCACATATTTTGGTAAACTGTGGATCTTAACATTCCTTTTAAAATGTATTGTTGTGTTCTGTGTTAGAAAAACATAGAAGGAGAAGGTATAATACTTTTGCTTCTGGCGGTCATGACTGTAAAGCTGGGTCTTCTAATAAGCAAAAAGTAGTACTTTCTCTATGAGTTATGATCATTTGGTTTATATCCATTGCAGGATGCATTCAAAATAACCTGGCACAATAACTGTAAAACGCGTGGAGATCAAACTGGGTACAAAGGCTAAATAATGATTTCCTCGCTTTCTCTGATGGCGGAGTTGTTGTCTGCACTTCACTCGGAAACTCAGGTGCTGGAAGATGTTAAAGGCTTTCGAAGGTTACTTAGTGAATCAGTGGGGAGGGTTTTTGAATCTGGAAAGCTTCATCCCAGTCTTGGTTTTCTAAAAAAAACCCCAACATTTCTTTACTTCAAGATAAATAATTGGAAATACGTAATTTTTTAAGACTTACTTCAAAATCGCACCTGCCCAACCAATGAATATTGTAATCACATCAATACTCGGTTTACTGGTCTAGGGTATTTTGTGCTCTGAGCCACTTTATTTTTTAAAACAGGTATGTATTTTCTAAGCAAGAGGAGTGCTTTTACCACTGTATTAAATAATGTAGTCTTAATTCAGAATTATTTTCTGTTTGTGTGTCAGAAGGCAGCGTGGAAGAGCGCAGTCTGGGCTAGCATTTTACGGAGTTCATTATTTCCATGTTCTCGCATTAAATACATTGCATTTCTTAAAGATTTGTGGACGGTTGATACTGGAGTTGTTCTCCTGGAAATGGAACATAAAGGTCTTGAATTTGGGTACTAGCTCAAACTAATTGAAACCCTTCATTCTGTCCAGCTTTGTAATTATGAAGTGAATGGAGTATGCAGTCTGATAATCTCTTTAACATAGATTTGACATTAATTTGTCAAATCGAACAGTTTGGAAAACCTTTTTGGAGTTGATTCCTTCAGAGTTAGGGTTAGACAAGTGCTTATGCAGGATTCGTTCAGCCAGTGTTTGTGCATTTGCACAGAGGTTTGGGATCTGTGAAACCCAAGAGGAACTTGTGTCTTTGTGAGTGTGGGGTCGGAGTCTGATTACTCTTATTTTTTCATCAGGAATCTAAACAAAGTATATCAAAAAACACCAAAAGCTTTCTAGTACAGTTTGTTAAAATTCTTTCCTATAATTCTTCAGACAACTGGTTTAACTTATGCTGGCAAAAATTCAGTTTGCTAATATATCTTTCACAGATGCTGTGAAAGTCTGTTGTCATACAGACACGTGTGTCATTACAGCTCTACCACTGTCTAATGCAACTAAAATGCAGTGTTTTTGAGATTTCTGTCTTAAAAACCTTGCTGGAAACTGTCAGTAGATTATTCCTCTGTTTCTCTTCTTTCTTCAGGGCTTTGAATGTTTTCTGCTATAGCACCCATGAGTTCACAGCCTTTTTCAAGGAGTAACCCATAACACCTCATGCGCTCCTGCGTAGCAGCTAATTTTCCAGCTCTTGAGCAATTGGTAACGGAAAGTTTCACATTGGTAGCTTTAGAGGAGTAAAGAGGTGATGTGTAGGAAGGGCGTCCACTGGCCCCATAACCACTGTCTGCTCTTCTGTATTGCAAATTTTGTGTTCTTCACCTTTCTTTGTTTTTATACGTTTGAATTTTCTCACATACTAGGTTTGCTTTAAATTTTAAAGAATACATTAGTATAAATAAATACAATATATTAATTATGTTATTATAGTCTTTTGGGTACTTTAGAGTGCCTTACATTCACGAGGATGTTCTTTAAACAGTGAACTAACCATTTCATAGCTTCCAGACTGCTTAACACGACCAGGTGTATCATGCATCTGATTTTTGCTCTAGAAATGGAACGTACAGCTTAAGAAATCTTTGTGTGATCTCCAGGCTGAATTTCACATCTTTACTACTTCCCATAATGCGACTGATAGTCTATGCTGCCACAGCCTTGGGAGGTATGAGGAAATTGCAACAGAACAATAAGAAATTCAACTGTTTCCTAAATGCAGCAGTTAATATATTAACAACTGAGTTTTTTGTCCCTTCCTTTTGGTTCACTTGTGAATGAAGAGATGAAAGAGAATTTTGAAATTAGAGCGTGGCAGGCAAATGCCAGCATTTGAGGTAATGGCAGAAAAGGCTATCTGACTCCCCGGCACCCTTCACAGTCAAGTTTTGGGGTTCTTCCTTAACCTGGCTGGGCACATCCTTTGGGTACCTACCAGCCAAATGGAATTGCCTTCACCCACGTGGCTTCTGCTGTACAGGAATGGATTTGCTGCATTTATGACACTCTTCTTGACACCCTCAAAGCTTTTAATGTTGGCAAGGGAAGCAGCTCTCACTCCTCTCAATGAAGTTTGAAACATGCAGGTTTACAGATTTAGGTAAAGTGCAGAAGGGAAGCCCTTGGTATTTGTGTAGACTCCTGATCTATGTTATCCATAATAGTTTGAGGCAGAGTAAGATACTGCCCTCTTTTCAGCAGATAACGCTGTAGCTTTCAGTGATCAGATCCAGGCTAAGCTGGTTTTCTTTCAGACTACTTCTTAAGTGCTTTTTTCTGCATGGGACCTTTCAGGAGATTTGGGAGAGTGAACTTCCGTAGGATCTTTGGCATCATTTATTAGTACCTTTTGGCATTTTGAAATGGTCAGGAGATTTTGTATGAAAAAAATCTTAAGGTATGTTCTTTTTTTCTCAAAGCCAGAGCAGATGATTCCTGAAGAATATTGTACATTGATTTACAGATATGATGGTATGTAGGTTTTAGCTTATTTATTTTGTGATCAGGGTTTTTTGTAGAAACATATTCCTAAGAAGATGCATTTCAGTCATCCGGAATGCCCAACTTGACTCATTTATCTAGCGTTAAGCAAGGATATACAATACAACATAGGAAGTGAGATCACAGAAGTTCATTAAAAAGTAATGAAATGTTTCCTTGATTGATTTACAAGAGTGGGCTGTAATATGAAAAATTCCATTTACAGAAGCAACTTCATGGTTTGAGCAGGGTATTGTATAAAATACAAGCAGAGTAACTGGATGTGGGAAGTGAGTCAATCCAGTAGTTTGAGAATGGGATTAGGGTTTCGATTCACTGTTCTGTTGGTGCTGACTCACTGTGACCTTATGCAAGTCAGTTAAGTTTTCTACGTATCAGCAGCTGAGCCTAAAAATACACTATTCCTCTTACCTTCTTTTACTGCCTGCGAGCTTTGACTGTTGCAAATGAAAGGGCGGAAGTACTTTAAATAATTCTAAGAAATTTTCAATACTTGTCATGTTCTTAAAACACTCTGTGTGGTTTTTTTAAGTTGCATTTTCCTGTTTTATAACTGTTTTGCAATGTCTCTCTGCTGCACTGTGGAGAGCTTTACAAAAGGGAAGAATTGACTCTTTACCATATTTTACAATTAAAAAACTGTTTGTAAAAGATTTAGCAAACAGGCAAAGTAAAAACAAGAATAGCTTTTGTAATCCCCTTTGATTATGGTCATTTTAAGCCTGTTTAACACCGGCATTTTAGTTAGCAACATAGTTGTGCCAGCAGAAACTGCTCAGCCTCGTCTGGCTTAGGAAAAAGGGTATTAACTAACAAATGAAGCCCTTAGGTATTACAGTGGTAATATTATATTAATTAATATTAATTAATATATATTATATTATTGTAAAATGGTAAAATTATTCAGATAAAGCGAGATAATATCGTATTTAAGCAGGCAGTTGAAATTCCTGTTTAAAAACAACCTCCTCTTCTTCAGAGAAAGCCGGTGTGCTCTTGAATTTTGTCATGGTCAGCGGTAACTGCTGAAGATGCTGTTGCCGTCACTTGTCCACCCCGACTTTATCTGTTTTTACCATGAGATGCCTTGCCCCATTCTGACCTTTTATTTTCTTCCTGTGTTTTCCTTGGGTTGCCAGAGCTGAATTTGCTCTGCTGAAGAATTATTTCAGACGTAGCTGTTGATTTAATGAATCATCCTGACAGCAAAGAAGTAGTTCTTTAGCTGGGGATTAAGCAAAACAGGAATGTGATGCTTTTGCTTGAGGGTAAGAGTGACTGCATATTGGGTTATGGACCGGCTATTACGCTTTACTGTCAAACACTCCCATAATCTGCATCAACTTTCAAGTCTGGGCAAGCCCTTAACAATACTACTTTCGATTTTAGTACAAATGCTGCCGGTACGCAGATTGTAGGAAGGCTGGAGTTTATTGACTTTGCAACATATTACTTGCAAAAGCATTGGGGAAAAAAAGGTTGGAGAGGAACAAATCGGTGGCCTGTAGCTCAGCTTGGCTTGCCAACTTCAAGGCTTCTTTCTCTTTCCCTGCCTGTAATCTCTTGGCAGTCTCTGATCATGTATAACAATGCTACCAAATGCATTTGGGACCCCTATATGTGTAAAAATAATATATATTCGTAATACATGTTATTATATATAAAAAATAGAATATATGTGAGTAAAATAATAAAAAGTCTGTGAATCGACATAGCTGAGTAAGAACAAATCATATGGCAAAACCAATTTGTTATAAGACTTAGCTGCACTGTATGATCTTGTATGTACTTACAGCTATTTATATAGCAAGTAACCACTTTGGCCTTTTTTTTCCTCTATTATGTTTGCATGCAGTACAAATCTAATAAATATTTATATACTTAGCTTAAAAAAGGCAAGTGACTTTCACACGACCAACTCTTGTGAGTTATTTATGATACTGGCTGATGTAACTAAGAGAAAAAAAGATTGACCCTATTTTACACTAAAAAGAGAATAGGAATTAACCTTTCTTTTTATAAGATTAAAGATTAAAGAGCATCCTCTTTTATGTATAGAAAATTCAAATCCATATTTAAGGCCAGAAGTGACTGACCACTGGTAACTTGCCTGAGCAAAAATGTTTACTCTTCTGTAACTTAGGGATTGAAAATGTCAGCTTTCAGTAAATGACTGCCAAAACTCTTTTATATATTTTCTCACTGAATGTTAATTTGTGATTGTTCTGTTTTTCCACAACAAATCCTTTATAGAACAAAATGATGATTACAACACTTCTTCCCTGAGTCTCCCAGATTACAGATTTTGATTGCAATTGGCCACATGTATGTACATCCTACAGTTAAAGTATGTATGCTATAAAGAATCAAAAACCTGCTGCAGAAATGCACTTATTTCACACAGCCACTATGCTTGCATTGCTGTGTGCTGCTGGGCGCAAGACACTGTACCTGAGCATTACTATCACACTACTACCCCCGCGTGGTCATTAGCTATAATCCAATTTTTATAAAAAAGAATAAAAGCTTTTGTGGATTAATTTCATTTAAAAGGAAATTACCATTTTTAGAAGGGCACTATGTTTGTGTTTTATCAATACTTGTTAAAGACATTAGATGTAGAGTATTGGGAGATTATAAAAATCGGCATGTGTTCTCCTTTTCATAGAACGTTGTGACAAAGTCAGGGTTACTTAGGAAGTTGCTATAAGAACTAGCTTTTCCAACAGCTTTTATGGCTTGATTAGAGAAACAACATCTGGAAATTTCAGGTATAGAATCTACAATCATTTTAATAGCCTGTAAAACATAAAATGGAACATATATAAAGAAGGTTAACATGAGATTTCATTGGCATCAGCTATTTTGTATTAAAATATTAGGCGCAGTATTTATTTCCAAAATAGTTTTTATGTCCAGAAACAGTCTATGCATTGGAAGTGTCCGTGACATCCTGCTATGTAAAAGAGTAGTGTAAAGAACAAGAGTACTCAGAAGGGTACGCAAGAGACATTAATGAAATAAATGCTTGGTTCAAAGCAATAGATAACTTCTAGGAAGATGTGGAAATACTCTTTGTTTGTATGACTTGTCTATTTATTGTAGAAAGCAGAATTACTGATTATAAACCAGTTTATTATCTCTTTTCAGGAAGTATATAGGCAGGTATTAATTATGCAGAGTGTGAAATGCTCGCATTAAATTAAAAAATAATTTTTATTGTTTCCTAATAATTTCTTGTCATCGCAAAATGTAATAAGTTTTAGAAATAATTACAATGTATTTTTTGAAACATTGCAGGAAACTTGTGCTTTGTAATGATTTATTACTTCATAATAGTTTTTTTTAGCACTTATAAAGGATTAAATTATTTTCATGCATGCTAATGATATACCTTTAAAGTCAAAATTATCACTGTCATATCTAAATTCAAAATTCTATCTAAATTCTACCAGAATTCCTTACCAAGTTGGTAGTGGAGCTGTCTTTGTGTCTTGCATTGTAAGCTAACTCATTTGGTTATTGGGATTGTATATTCTTACCTGTATGTGGGTCTCATGAAAAGGTAATATGTGGTTCCTTCATATAGACAGCTTCCATATTATCTTTATCCTCGCTGTTGGCGCAATTATAGCAAATAATTCCTAGGATTACTTACAGACTTTGAGAACCATCAAGACCTGGAGTAACTTTGTTGCATCTTGTATGTAAAATTTAGCATCATGTGGTATGGGGGAGTTCATGGTGGGAGAGGGCTTTTTCTTCTGTCGGTTTCAGGAACCTGTCTCGATATTCACTAAACACAAAAAGGAGGTCAGTGGTCATCATTCATTATTGGAAATCCTAATATGTAGATAACAATACATGAATCATTCTTAAGGGACAGAAAATAAAAATTTCTGTATTAATATTATCCAACATCTGTTCTGAAATAAACAGTGGTTTCCACTTTTTCATTTTTTTCCCCAGTTTTTACTGTTAACATACCCAATTATACTCTAGTTGGACTCTGCTCCTACATTATTTTTCTTTCATACTAGAGAAATATTAGTGTAATTTTAAAATTGGTTGTATTTATACTTTTTTGTGGATCTTCCTCAGACAAGGGTTAGAACCAGTTTCCAGATACCCAAGGATATTCTACTTTGCTTACCAGTAGGTGAGGAGATGTACTTTATATCACTCTCCTGTTTAATACTGCTGGGGCTTGCTTATCCAGAATGATGTCCCCGCTCTTGATAGCAATGTTAGTGCACGCTCTGTCTGTGTTTCAGTATTGATCCTGTTTGCTTATTGAAAAGGTTTCTAAGTAGGTGAATTAAACAGCTAAACTCAATTGTATGATTTCAGTGACACCAGGTATCAAATGATAACAAATGTTGTTAACAAATTTAGTGGAGACTCCAAAGCGTAGTTATTCTTGTTTGTTGATTATTCATAATGAATATGATTATTCATATGAATAATTCTTGATTATTCATAACATCTGTGAATGGTTATTGTAAAACAGAGGATGTAGGCTCACACTGCAGGAGACCCTTGCTCATTTGTGTGTGGCTTTTCCCATCATTGGCAATGATGCTAGACTTAACAATCCTGTCTTTTTTCTTTCTTGTCTTTTTTTTTCTACCAGTGCTGCTTTAAGGATCCTCTTCCTCATTTCATGCATATCACGCCACTTTTCTCTCTCCATTTAAATGCCTTCATCTGCTTTTGGTATTCAAACAGTAGTGTAAATGTTGTGGCTCCTTAGTTAAAAACTGAGTATTCCTTCCTCAGAGTGTCTCAGTGCATCGTTTTTGCATCTTGATTGTTTAAAGCTGCAGGCTCTTTGGGGCGGTAACTCCTTGTTTTGTGCCCTGGACCAGATTCAGCCCATATTTGGTCCAACTATAAATGGCACCAAAGGGATGCTCCAAGGCGCAGAAGGCTCTGCATTCATCTTTGGTGATTAAGGCAGCAGAAAGTAAAACTACTGTAAAACTTCTTAAAGAAACCCCACCGACCTGCAAAGAAAACACTTTCCCCCCTGCAGTCACTGTGCTTTATGTGTCACACTATTTATTTTTAGTTATATTTTTCATAAACCTCCCACCCCATTGAAGTCGAGCTTTGAAATAGATAGAGGATTATAAATAATAATAAAAAAACCATGTTCTATATTGGAAATGTAAAAGTTACAACATCCCTGATCTTTGTCTCAAACTTGGATAGTCAATTTTTTTACGCATAGAAAATCAGTATTTTCGTTTTATCAACCTTAAGGTATATCAGAAAACACATGAAGAAACCTTTGGCCTTCTCATTCGGAATTATAACCCAACCAGTTTCTAATGCAGATAAAAAAACAAAAGCCCTGGTGCCTAGCAGGACCCATTAATTAAATGGGCTTCTGTGGCTCGGTGCTGCATTCCAGATAGATGGGGTGGGCACGAGGAAGATGGAGGAGCCCATTAGCCTTCCATAACGAACCCACCTCAAGGCCTCTTGCTGTTCTCATCATCTGTTAGCTTGTCAGCGCCTGTCTGTGCGTTTTCCCCCACGGGCTTCTCTTACGAGTTTAAGACCTTCATTAACTAACAGGTATATAAATTAAACCATGACTTCCAGTGGAGAATAAAGAGGTTTAAGGCTGTTGTTGGTGATGGCGCCCATGGTATTGTGTTGACAGGCCATTTACCACGCCAGTTAATGGAAGGGAACGTACGCCTAGACCTTGATATATTCTGCCCCTTCTGAGGGTATGGAGCTACATTTTGAAGTGCAAGTGAAAGTCTCTGAGGATTTAGCAGTTCTGATTTGTAGTTTAGAGAGAAAAGTCCGGTGAGAAGTATTTTCCCTTTTGTAATTGTAATATCTTACGTTTTTGCTGTATGCTTATATTGTGTGTGGAAAACCTATTCAATGTCTTGAACGATAGTTTGAAAGCAGCAACTACAATGTCATTAGATGAATAACCCTCTATCAGTTTGGGTAACTGTAGAGCAAATGAGCACCCTTAGAGGCTGCTGCTCAATGGAGCTTGATCAAATGCCCTCTTGAAATCTCTGGCTGCTGTTAACCAGTTTCACTGATTGATCACCTTTCAGGTGGCAACCTGAAAATTGGCTAGTAGCTGTGCTGTTAAAGGAAAACGCAGTCTTTGCAGCTGATGGGATAGTGGAACGGCTTTAAAATCAGCACTGCTGATTTGAAACTTGTCTTAGATTGTGGAAACATCCATTTTTTGCAGTGTTAACCGCTATGTCTCTAGAATTGCTAGTGATGGTAGTTTCAGCCCAGATAAATAAAGCCAGCGTATCATACATATAAATAGGCAAGTGTAGTTTTTCTTCTGTTTCCCCAGATGAATCAGCGGGGCTAGCATAGCAAGATATGAAGTGTACAGATGGTTTAACTGTTTGAGAAGCATCTATTTGGTGTAAAAAAGAAGGGAAGAAAAAAAAAAAGAGGAATATTAATCACATTTATTCCCAGACTTCTTGGTAGTATAAGACCATATCAGGAATCTGGTTGGAAGAAGTGAGAGTGATAAGTTCAGGTGACTCAGAAATTACTCTTGGATGTAGGTGCTTTGACTTTGTTGTCACCTTTCTCTCGTCCAGGTCCTTGTGATCAGCATCTCTAACTACTGTCTGGAACCGAGTAATAAAATCACAGTATCTCTGTGCAAATGAGATTTTGGACAAATAATTTTTTCTTAAAATATTCCATTTAAAGGGGTTTTCATTTTTTAACACGAAAAGTGTTATAACAAAGAGCTAGAATTACTTTTCAGCATAAGTCTATAATTACCTAGCCTTTTCTTTGAAGCCTAGCTAGTTTGAAAGAAGATTGAAGATCAAGATTTAAAATTTTATCATACAACTTAGATTTGATTAAGATATATTTTAATGATTTTAGCTTGTTTTCTATTACTTTCTCTGCACGTGGAGAAAGTTCTAACGTAACCCAGCCTCCAGTACAAGCGTGCAAAGAAAATGGGATACTCTGGCTCAGAAGTTTTGGTGGGTTCAGTGCTAAGGAGCATCTGCCCTGCCTTTCTGCTCCAAATTACTGGTCTTGAAACATGCGTGCTTGTACCTCAGTCATTGAAGCTCCTAATGGTGTTGTCTCAACTCAGACTTACTGTTGTTGGCTGCTTAACCTGAAACGTTGCACAATGGCTGCATCTTCCCTTCTGTGACTATCACAGTATAGGAGACAGCATGGGCAAGATTTTCTAGGGTTTATCTGGCAAAGTCCTCCAGCTCTTACCACAGGGAAAAGATAACAACTGCAGACATTCCTTAAGTACTTAATTCTTAGAAATTGGATGAATCTCAAAAGTTTATAGTACCTGTACTAAACAATTAGAGAATAAAAGTATTTTAAACAGAAGAGAGTAGATACCAAAGAAACATGATCAGGAAACATAAGAGGAAATCTGATTAACCACATCTATTTTTAAAAAATATTTTCCATGCTTTCCACTTTTATGTGAAAGGCCAGTGAAATAAATAGGACACTTGATCTGCATCCCAGAGGAGAGTAGAGCTTCTCGCTCATAAATGCTCTTGAAGATGGTACTTCATTGAGAGGTTTCACACAGCATAATCATATCTACCTCAGGGGCTGTTTGCTAAGCCTAATCTTAGTACATCGCAGGATATAAGTCTTTCATAACCTATATCGTCTGTGGAAAAACATTTGTAATTCTCCATCTTTGTTCTGTTTAAAAATACTTCTAGATGTAAATTTATTAGTTTGGTCAAAAAGCAGAACAACCTCATGACTCATTTAATAACTGCGTGTTATATTTTCTCCTGATGAAAAGTTAGTGTGATTTGAACAAAAGACAGTTCGGGCATGCCAAGCGAAGAGCAGTAACAATTGTCTTATCAAGTAATTGCTGTTCTCCCTGTTTTTCTCCTTACAAAGTACTGTGAATTAAGAACGGCCTTTGAGTTTTGAGCTCATTTATTGACGTTTTACATCTGTATCATTGTCCTGCAACAGTACTTTATGGGTTTAAAGTGCAACAAGGGAGGTTTACACAAGGGAAAACATTTTAGTGGTAGAGGATCTCTGTAACTGGGGGCTTTAAGAACATCATAGGCAAATATCTAGTGGGAATAATCTAAGGATGGCTGACAAAGCAGATGCAGACCTCATTTAAATAGAAAGGGAAGAAGGATGGTGTATGTTTGTAATGATAGTCAGGTCGTATGAGAAGCCAGATTTTAGACCCCCTATCATTCTGCCTTGGGATTCTGTGACTGGGAGGTGGACATGTGAAGATTAACTCTACAGAAGCTTATGAGATGCAGCGCCTCTACTGCTCATGTGTTTCCGTCTTCTGATGCAGATGTTGGATGATAGTGTCCTTTTTGCCAACAAATGGGCCAGGAAAAAAATTCAAGTGAAAAAATGGGACACCTGAGTGAGATGATAGATAACCGTTTTCTGCAAATCTGTATACAGTTAGTATTACCTTGGAGGAGAGTGTGGACTTAAAGATCTTTTTACGCCTCTTCTATGTCCTTTATGAGTCTCTGATTTTGTTAGTGGGTATGGAAGATACATTGTTAAACAAAGATTTCAGAATATTTTTGCGGTTTTATTGAAGCTGAAATAGAATTTGCCTTTTTTAGCTCCCCTGGGAAGTAGCTTTTGCATCACAATCTGAAAGCAAGCACACTGCAAAACATATAAATGCTCTTACCTTCAAGGTGCAAATCCTCTTACGCAATGGATATGTAAAGTGACATGTTTTATAAAACTGAGAATTTATTTATATGGAAAGTACTTTCCTCAATAAAAAAAAGCCCAATGACAACTATAGTCAAGTTTTATTCTAGCACATTTATTTCCATGTTTCTAGTTTTGCTTGGTTTTATACTAGGGCTGTTTTTTTAATAGGAATTTAAATTGTTTAAATGGAAAAAATTAGCATCAAGCTGTTTAAAACTGAAAAGGCAAAGTCCGTACTTAACTGCTCAACTCACCGAAAGAAGAGCGAGTGACTACTGCATTTGCTATATTTTAGCAATAAGAGCTGTTGAACAGCAAGTGGAACGGGAGGTGCTATGCTATTGTCTGATGCAGGGGTCTTAGAAAGATTCTCCGATGTTCAGGCATGATTTACCTTTGGTAAGTCCGTGCTAACTGTGTCCAGTTACCTCCTTCTCCTTCACATGCCCAGAAACGTGTTTCAAGAGGATCCACTCCCTGATTTTCACATGGACTGAAGTGAGGCATTGTGTTGTATTCGACAACTCGAGGGTTTGGACATGGAGTAAGAGCCGGAGGAGAGGTTCCTTGATGGATAGACAAGCATGAGCCATGCTGTATAAAACTCTGAGAATTACTGATCTGCCCTGTTCCGGTCAGAGACATGTGTTTTGGGAGAAGAAGCTTTACTGTGTTTTCTGAATGAGAGAAAATAGCATGTACATGAATGAGTCTGGTCACAAAGGAAATATGAATTCAAAAGCAATTACAGGCTTTTATTTCCCGTTGGTAAACAGAGGGGAAGGGAGGGTCAGATGTGTGTTTTTCTTTTGCTCTCCAGTCTGGTCGTCTCAAAAGGGAGAATTTCCTCCTCTCATTGTAATATGAGAATTCTGCTTCCACTGGGGTTGCTGCTAAAGACTGGGAAGGAAAATAGGATTTTACCATGAGAATTGCTAAAAACAGCTGAGACTCTGTCCTTTTCTAAAAGTGCCTTGCTGTTTTGGGGAATTTGTCAGCACTCCTGTGGTAATAATCCATTTCCTAAATTTATAGTGGTGCAGTAGGTACACATGTAATGTTTATATGTAGCTGCACAAACAAGTGAATGTATCAGCATAGCGTCTCTTTGAGGTGAGGAAGTATTGTTCCTTTTCTGCCTGTTCAGAACTGAGGTACAATGAATAAGCCACCTACCAGAGGTTACAGAGGACTGTTAGTGGCCTGGAAAGTAAATAGTTTGGCACTTACTCAGTACTATATCATGAATTGTTCTTTTATTTTCCTCCAAAATACACCAAGCTATAAAATATTTACCTACTAAATTTAATAACTCCAAATTAATTAAAATACAGTAGCCGGAACTGGGATTTCTGGTGCCAATTTGGGCTCCAGACATTGTCTAGAACTGCTAGATTTTCATATAAGAAAATCCTGATTGGGAAAAATTGTGCAAGGGGTACCTCAATAATATTTGTAAGGAATTATAGGAAAAGCAAACTTAGGAAAAAAGTGTGGTTTTGCTACAAGGAATTTCACTTTTAGAACCAACAGAAGGTAGAGTGAAAGACAGAGGATCTGGCTGTTTGTGATAGTTCTACCATCTTAAGAGCAGTCTGCTGCATAGGTGAACAAGGCACTACTGAAAAAACTCAGACATAAAAAAGAAGTGTACAAAAGGTGGAAGCAGTGGCAGGTGACCCAGAAGGAACTTAGAGAAAAAAACATGCAGTGATGGGGTTAGGAAAGCCAAAATCCACCTGGAGTTGAATCTAGCAAGGGATGTGAAGGCCAACAAGAAGGTCTTCTACAGGTACCTCAGCAGAAAAAGGAAGACCAGGGCAAACTTGTGCCTGCTGCTGAATGAGGCAGGGCACTTGGTGATAAAGGACATGGAGAAAGCCAAGATACTCAATGCCTTCTTCACCTTGGTCTTTTCTGGCAAGACTAGCCTTCTGCAATCCTAGGTCCCTGAGACCAGTGGGAAAATCAGGAGCAAGGAAGACTTACCTTACGTGGAGGAGGATCAAGTTGGGGAACACTTAAATTGCATGTACACAAGTCCACTGAACCTGATGGGCTACAACTCCAAGTGCTGAGGGAAGTGCTTGATGGCATTGCAAGGCTATTCTTCATTACCTTTCAAAGGTCATAGCAACTGGGGGAGGTTCCTGAGGACTAGAAGAAAGCAAATGTCCCTCTTACATTCAGGAAGAGCAAGAAGGAGGATGTGGTTAAGTACAGACCAGTCAGCTTCACCTCAATCCCTTGGAAGGTGATGGAGCAAATAATCCTGGAAGTAATTTCCAAACACATGAGAGACAAGATGGTGAGTGGGAGGACTCAGCATAGTTTTATGAAGAGGAAGCCATTGGCCTGATAGCATTCTGCAGCCAAGTGACTATCTCAGTGGATGAGGAGAGAGCAATGGATGTTGTTATCTTGAATTTAGCAAGACTTTTGACACTGTCTCCCGTAACACTCTCATAGACAAACTGATGAAGTACAAGCTGGATAAATGGATGATGAGATGGACTGAAAACTGGCTGAGCTGCCAGGCTCAAAGTGTTGTGATCAGTGGCACAAAGTCCAGTTAGAGGTCAGTCACTACTGGTGTACCCCAGGGGTTGTTACTGGGGACAATGCTGTGTAACATCTTCATTAATGGCCAGGATGATAATACAGAATATACGCAGAGAAAGTGTAAGACAGTACAAAATGAGGAGGAATGGGTGATACACCAGATGGCTATGCTACCATTCAGAGGGACAGGCTGGAGCAATGAGCCAACAGAAACCTCATGAAGTTCAGCAAAGGCATTTGCTGTATCCTGCACCCGGGAAGGATGAACCCCATGCACTGGTACAGGCCGGGGGCTGACTGGTTGGAAAGCAGCTTGTCAGAGAAGGACCATGGGGCAATGAAGGCCAACAGTATGCTGGGCTGCATTAGTAGTGCCAGCAGGTCAAGGGAGGTGACCCTCTACTCAGCACTGGTGAGGCCACACCTGGAGTGCTGTGTCCAGTTCAGGGCTGCTCAGTAGAAGAGAGACATGGACATACTGGAGAAAGTCCAGCGAAGGGCCATGAAGATGGTTAAGAGACTGAAGCATCTTTGATATGAGAAGAGCCTGAGAGAGCTGGGACTGTTTAGCCTGGAGAAGAGAAGGCTCGGGGGGATCCTATGAATATGTACGAATCTCTGAGGAGTGTAAGGAAAACAGAGCCAGACTCACTGGTGGCCAGTAACAGGACAAGAGGCAATGGGCACAAACTGAAATACAGAAAATACCATTTAAACACAAGAAAAAACTTTTTTTTGCCCCTTTTTTTTCCCCTGTTTTGAGAGTGATCAAACACTGGAACAGGTTGCCGAGAGAAGTTGCGGAGTCTCCATCCTTGGAGATACTCAAAACTCGACTGGAATTTTGGGTGCACTGCTCTAGGTGACTCTGCTTTGTGAGGGGGGCTGGACTAGATGGATCTCTAAAGATCATTTCCAACCTCAACTGCTCTGTGATTCTGCAACAACTATGCTCCTTGATTGTGAATATATGTAACCAAAACCTACAGTACCAGTTTTAGTTACGGAGTACAAGTGTTAAAAAAGTTCTGTGTTATTCTTTGTCTCAAAATGCAGCTTTTTATCCTGCAGCTTTGTTTACTGTTCTGTGCTTTTGAACATTTTTTTCTATCATTCTGATCACAAAAGATAGGGATTGTGAATTTTTTTAGTTCCACTTCTATTACTTCTGAAGTCCCTGTCATTCAAAAAGTCATTCATGAACAAATTTGATTAAAATGAAATGCCACTTCTAGTGAGACGCTCAATAGAATGGTAAGAAATCACAACCAGACTCTTGTGGAAAATAAAGAAGGTATTTTTTGCAGTGTGGAGACCAAAGAACACACAGTAACTGATTTGCCCCAAGTCACACATAAAATCTGCGGTCAAACTGGGAATAGATTTCCAGTCTGTGGCATATCTATCCTGTATTTCTGCTTTCTCTAAATAATTTTGATGATAATCAAAAGGATTTTTCACTATCTGTAATACATTAGCTCTTTTAAGTGCCTGTTGCTGTACATGCCTTTTTTTTCCTTGTTGCATATTTCTCTAGTATAATTCTACCGTTGTCACTCAAATTAGATTCCCAGCCTTCTCACTTAAAGATGAATTTCTCAATAGTGGGAAATATATTATTATTTGTCTCCCCATGCCTGAAAAGTTGTATAGGTAAGTGAGAGATCCTTGCTTTTGAATTATTATGGAATTAAAGGTTTTATTGATTTAACTATTCTGGAGGTAGAGTATTAAGCTAAGACTATTAGTGGAAAAATACTAGAAAATGTAATTCAAAACATGATTAATGTGTATCCAGGATTTTATGTGCCATCCAGTAAAACAAAATTGGGGCCAATATAAACTTGCAATGGAGTGCAGCCACTGAATTAGATTAAAGCATGTAATCTCTGTATCTGCAGCAATCGGAAACACTATAAAAATTCAGGAATGCTTGGGTATTCAGTTAATAAACTTCTCTGTTTGTAATTCTAAACATACTAGGAATCTGCAGATCACAGGGCTACAGCATCTGTGAAATTGGTGTCTATATAGACTTGAGTATTGAGTAAGATATCAACTGCAATGACCGATCACTTTCTAACAATGACTGGTAATTTAGAAAAGGTTAAGGAGTGAATGGATGGGATGTGTATTTTTACACTTTTCAGCTCTTCAAAGAAGTGAATAAATATAAAGATACTCAGAACTTACTCTTTTTAAACACATTTGTGTGATACTGAGAATTCCTGAAATTGTATGTTTACAATGTGTATGTTTTGGACTAGATGATGGTTGTAGGTCCCTTCCAACTGAACTATTCTATTCTATTCTACAGCTCTTCCTGGCCTTGTGTGAATTCTGTTGCTAAAAGCTTTTTCTGTTTCCTAACTTGATCGGTGAAAGTCAGATAGACGTGTGGAAAAAGCCTGCAAGAAGGAAATGAGTTGTTCCCCAGCTTTCCCTGGAGAGTCACAAGCTCGAAGTGGCTCTGCGTAGGCTCCTTTCTGCCCAGCGTAGCTCCTAGGAAGCCTGACAGCATCACTGGAATTTGTTTAAACATTCTCAGAGGGGCAAAAATTAAAACTGCAAGAAGTAAAACACAGAAGGTTTGTTATGACAAGCTTAACTTATGATTTGTTTTCAAGAAAGGATTGCTTAAAAGTTTGTAGAGTTGTTTAATATATTTTTGTTATATGACGCTTTTGTAATTTCCTCAAGTAATTGATCAACTGTTATTTGCATATTAATACTGGGTAGAACTAGAGGAAGAGTTTGCTCTTTTCTGTGGAAATGTAATGGGAATTTTTTTTTTTTCTTCGCATTTTGCTGTGTGAGGTGGCAAAATGGTTTATTTTGGACCTCTACTGCATATACTTTACAGACTGGCAAGCATGTTGAGTGCTCCTCCTATTTAATTGAGACTAAGACCTAAACAGCTCTGGTAAAGAAAATCTTGCCAGCTGAATGCTTTGACTGTTTATTCTGGGTTTTATTTTTTCCATTTTTTTTCTTCCTGAGATACGTACCATTTATATTCTTTTGTCTCAAAACCAGTTAGACTTAGTTGTTTTAAATCTCTCTGCTCAGAGCATGTGTAATTTAAAAGGAACAGCTATTGAAGCTCCAAACGGTAGCTGTAAAATATTACTCTAGGACTAACTTAGCTGAGTTGTGTAATAACAGCAAGACCCTTAAATCTTTAGCACTAAGTCACAGCCCTATGAAGTGTTTTATCCTTTTTCGGTGCATTACAGCTGTTTCATGCCCTGATTAATGAGAACACAGAGTGAGAGCAACATGTTGTACATGGGTGGAAGTCAGGAGTTTAAATACTTGAACTGCAGATAAAGTTTCTTCTCTGATTCTCAATCTAGTATCAAGTTTTTTTGTTTGTTTTTTTGATTCCCAGTGTAATGTTTCATCCTAATATGGCGATATCCTATTCAATTTTGATATGTGCTGTAACTGCTATTTTTAAATCAATCTGCTAACTGAACTTCACCTTGCTACCAAGATATTTTTATTACGGCAATTTCTCTGCAATTTCCTATTTACTTCGTGTTTTGCTACACTACCATTTATTCCAAGTAGAGGAAGCTGAAAGGTTCTTTTTTTTAAAATTTTAACAACAGTAAAGCAAAATCTGTCTCCTCAGCATAGGCTGGAAGGCAACATGAAGGGAGAACAAGGTTGAGGAAAAAAGTGCACTGCATAAGCTGTATAATTGCATTTATTTGTATTACAGTTTCATTTAGGCTAGAGTCCATCTACATAAAGAACCCCAAAACTATGGAATATAAGAATAACTTTAGAAGAACATACTGTTTTATTATTACACAAAAACTGGGGCATCTCAGTTGAGGCAAGCATGGTGCTTTAGGTACCCCACAATATAGCTCCACATAGAATCATAGAATCATTAAGG
>NW_009213470.1:3856-33382 GCF_000690835.1 Fulmarus glacialis | reverse complement strand
TGAGGGAGCACTCAATCCCCTCATCCAGTAAAAATCCGTTTGGGTTTTTTTTTCCATTTCATTATCATTTTTGTAACCTTGTTTCTCCTATACATTACTTCTAAAAATCATTACTGACTAAGAAAGGAATATATCTCTGAGGCTGTCAAAAATGGACGAGCTTCTTCTTGGTGAAACTATCTACTTTTTTATCCTTCTAAAGACTGCAGAGTTTCTGGAAGATTTGATGTATTTCTTAATTTTTTTTAAAATTTCAATAATTGTAATTTTTTTTTATGATGTTATTTACCTTTTCAGACTGCTTTAAATTACATTTAAAACTATTCTTCTTCATTATTGAGACAGATTTGTATACCACTTCTCTGATTTTAAAAGGTGCAGTCCCCGTTGATTTTGAATGGATTTGTGAAATCAAGACCTCTTTTTTGGTAATATTTTTCCAGGAATTTATATTTCAAAATGTAAGAATGTGTAACTATTTTAAGATGTCATATGTCATCTTTTTCTTTGCAGTAAAAGATGGAAGGAAATTGGGAAAGCTATACTTTTATATTATGTCTGAATGCATTTTTTATTATTCTATCAGTTGTTCTTGCTAAAAATTATTACATATGAATCCATATGCATATGTATATCCATATATACATGTATACACACACATAAAAATTGCATGTTATTACTGCTGATTTTTTACACTAACTAGTTTTCAGTCTTAATATTTAACTGGAAAAACGTAATTTTTTTAAGTGAGACTTCTGTATGAGCAGTACAATTCATGTAACAGGGACTGAGAAGCATAGATACTCAAATCTCTGCTTATTTCTAGGCATTGTTTGTTTTCAAGTAGTAAAAGAATGTGTGTTAAGAATGACAGTTCTATAGGACAAGTCAAGACTGGGGCACTTATTCAAGAACTTTTGGAGGGCTGAGCTTTAAGTGTGTGATAGCTGTCTGTATGGCTCCAGGATGCAGTCATTCACAGTTTAGATAGGCATTGTAAATTTTGCAGTAAATAAGCTTCCATACGCCTACAACAGAAACGGTCTTTATTTGTAATCAAATTGAATGTATGTCAGAAAGTGGCTATGGAAATATGGTTGAATTTTAGTACTTAAATGGTACTTGAAAAATTAACCACACAATCTCAGAATATTTTTTCTAAATTGTTTCAGTAAAATGTCGTACTATGTATAAGTTAGCAAAAGAAGTAATAAAATAAAAATCAAGGAGGAAAAGACTTGCAGCCTTGTTTGTTCTCCGATATATCCTGCAAGTTGTTCATCTTGTTTGTCAGAAAACACTATAAAATATGTCTGGAATGAATTTAAATTATTTATTATAATTAGTAAAATGGGGGAACAGGACAGAAATTGTCCTGTTTTATGCATAAAAGAGATTTACATGTCTAATTTCCATTATTAGTGATCAAGAAAGGAATCAAAATAATTATTTCAATTTAATGATTTCCTCCAAATTTCAGAGCTGCTTTCATTTAAAATCAATAATAATGTTTCCAGGTTAACACTGTACTGATTTAATATACTAAGGCCCTAGGGGTAGAGGACATTTACATGGCAACTCTTAAGCGATTTCACTTGCTAATTCCACCAGTAAGATCAGATGACCTCCCAAATGGGGAGAACTAATTAAAAATTAGATGTCTTCCTGACTTTTTCACTTAGAGTAAAACCTCAGAACTAGAATGTCACAGTCATTCTGTAGGGGGGATTTGTCAAATCTCTTTTCTTTAGTGTTGATGAGCTTCTGGATATGTAAAGTTAACATCTTCAATCCACAGCTTAAATCCTCATGATATAAATAAGAGTTTTACACAAAGATGAAGGAAAGTCCATGTGGTCATGTGTCTTAAGCCTCTCTAGGAAACTTGGGTGAGTCAGAAAGACAGGAAACAAGGAGACAAGCATTGCAAAACTACTTCACGTAGAGCAATTCAGTTTTTCTTTAATAGATGGACTCAGACATCTTTATACAATGCATGGGACACTGCATCTAACAATAACAGTTTCTTAAACTTTGTGACAGATATAGAACATTTGTTGACCATTTAATTGGCTTTATACATAATCTCTGTAGAAGGCCTCCAGTGCTAAGAAAACACTTTATATTTCATGGGTTTATTTCCTATCATGGTCTTGGGCTAATTCATAGAGAAAGTCCCAACTGGAACTTAAATAGGTGTAAAAAAAACCTGTCAGCCATTTACAGCTTCTATAAGCTGAACATCAAAAAGAAAAGAAAAACAGATGCCATGATAGAAACAGAATAAAAACAACCATCAGGAGCAAGAAAGAACACTTTTGAGAAATGCACATACTATCCTGCTTATTTTGTTTTCATTTTCTTTGAGTTTGTTGTTCATAAAATTATAAGTAAGAACTGCATAAATATGGTGATTATTTACATTAAGATAGACACTTTATACCAAAAATCTATCTAGTAATTATATCAAGCTCCAATCAAATCCTAACAAGACTTTTCCCCTTTCCTTTTTTTTAATACATCTTACACATAAACTATATATGTATAAGAACTGTCTGATATTTAAAATTAAAAATCATAATTTAGACTACATATGTCCAGGTCAATCTTAACCCTGAAAAAAAGCCAAGATGTCTCAGTCAAGTATCTGCAAAATAGTTAATGGTACTAGGCATCTTAACAATATGCAACCTCCTGTCCTGGCTTTAGCTCTGGCTGCTAATACTTTGCTCTAAAACACTTCTTTAGACTGCCTCCAAAAGTGAAAATTTGGTGCTTTTAAGGCAAGTTATGTGTTTGGAAGGAAAAAAAAAAACAAACCCAAAACCAATCCTTCCCTTTCAGATCAGGAAATAACTAGTTTACAAGTCAATAAAAACAGTAAACCTGCCTACTGGGAGGAAAAAGTATATATTTCACATATAGTAGAAACAATAAAAAAGATTGTCCATTAAGAAAGTCTTGAATCTTAGCAGCAAAGTGTGTGAGTGAGCTCTGAAAAAGTGAGGAGGGAAGGAAGAAAGAAAGAAAGGAAGATCTGATGATAAATATCCATGTATCGGACTAAGTGGCAGGGAGCTGCAGGGTGCCCTGGGTGGAGGAGGCCCTGAGGGTCCAGTTGGCTCTGACACCGTGTAAACATCCCATTGCACCCCAAACTGCAGCCAGGCAGGGGAGCCCCAGGTGCTCGGGCTCATGTGTATTTAGGAAATAGGGGCAACTGGGAGGCACAGGAGGCACATCGAGGAGAGGCACTTGGGGAGACACACAGGGATAGACTCTTGGGCGGACATGTGGGGAGAGGCACTTGGGGAGACGTGTAGATGCTGTGCAAGGTGGTGTTGGAGACACGCAGAAAGACGTGACAAGATTTGGTGACAGTAGAGACTCCAGGGGCACATGGGAGAGGACCCAAGGCAGGAGTGATGGGATTGAAGAAGAAGGTAGCGAAGTGACATCCAGGGGACCCCATAGCCCAGCCCGCTGATCGTGCACCACACAGCTGTGACCACTGACCCATCTGACCTTCCTCCTGGACTGCACTGTCTACCCCACGAGAGAAAGGTCATGCAATTTGTAAAATTGCACATGTATCTGTGATTAAAGTGTTTTGTATCTGCCAATGTCATTTTAAACTATGATGTTCCTGAGATTTGATTCCATGACTCTATTTGTGTTATTGCTCTTTATTGCCAGATAGTATACGGTTATCATAGAGAACAGTATTAACCCCCAAAATGAAGGGGGGAAAAAAACAAACAAACAAACCAGATGGGGATACAGATTCAATAATTCTGTCATTATTTTAAAAAGTGTTTTCTGGAGTAAACCTATTTTCAGTATGCAATTCTGTCCCTTTAGCTTTACAAATCAAAGAATGTTCTGTCTTGAAAGTAGTCTGGTGAAACAAAGTCTGATAAACCATAAAAACAAGTTATAAATTTCTTTCACTCCACGATGCATATTGAACAAAATACATCTTGAAAATGCATTCACAATTACTCTTAGAATAACAAAATGCAAAATAATTATTAACATATCCCATTGAACTGTAGTATTTTAATATGAGGCATTATAGGGGAATTGATTTATATTTCTTTTGACATTAGTCTGTAGCTAAAGGCATGCCAGTGTAACCCGTGAAAAAGGAAATATTACATGTCTTCTTTAATTTACTGGTGTTCTTATATATCTTAAATGCTTGATTTTACGGGCCCTTTTGTGTTTCATAATCTTTTATAGAACCTTCATTTGACTTCAGTGGTAACAGAATAGGACCTAAAACCAGTGTACCTTACCTAATATTTTTCTTAGAAAATAAATTATTCTTAAATAGAAGTATTTATTTTTTATTTTAGTTATATATTAAAACATGGTAACTACATTCTTTCTGAATAATAACAAAATCCGTTCATCATATATTATGGAAGAATCACTCCTTTAGTTCTATGCTATAAAATTTGAAATAATGTAAATCCCTTTGCCAGTTTTGTTCAAAGATAGTAGCAGGCATTTACGAACTTGAATTTCACCAAAAAGATTTTTTTAGAGAGAATTCATATTCATTTTGAGCTCATATGAATATTTGGTGATAAAGATGTACAAAAATAAAATTTAAAAACTTAAGTCTCATTTTATTTCCGTGAAAAGTCCTGTTATAGAGCATTCATAACATTTTATACGCATTTTAGCAAATGCTAGGTCATAACATTTTATACGTATTTTAGCAAATGCTAGGGACATGGCTTTACCAAGACTCATAAAACATTTTTGAATATTACATAGAAAAATTATGAGGAGTAGCAAATGGATGTCCACTCAGCCATTTTTCAAACTTTAATATCTTGACCTTTCCTAAATAATTTTTTAACACAGGTCCTAGGACTGAATAACAGTGCATAAGGATGCTTCTTGTTTATCAGCCATGTGCTAAAAGAGTCTGCTGGCAAAACAGAATTTATTTGGCTATTCCATATCCCACACTCTATCATGGACTGCTGCTTTGCCCCATAAGGAAGGGAAGTGGGGTGGATGTCAAGGCAACAATCAAGATGCTGTGTACTTTAAACACATTGTAGTCAGCTTATCCTATTCCTTTAAGGAACTCTCTGCTCAATCTCGTATTTATCAAATCCATTAGGAAGGCTTACACAGAATCTATCCTGTGGAGTCTCCCAAGTCGGCATTTGTAAGAACAGAGATTATTTCAGGTGTGAATTTTCAACTCATGCTTTGTAGCTAATAATTTTAAAAGTAATGGAGGAGTGTGTTAAAAATAGATTAAGGATAAATTAAGGAAAGATACTCTTTCTAATAACATTAGACTTTTTATTTTATATTACTAAACATCATTATTTCTCTATTGTTTATCACATTATTAACATAGAAAGATATCAGTCAATGCTTCTGTCTTTTCTGAACTCCTACTCTTTATTTCTACAGTTCTTCTGATGTAAAACAATATTCAATTTCAGATCCTCCACCTGTTTGCCTGTTTTATTCAGTATATTGCTCAGGCTACTTGCTTTAGCAAACTAATATATCTAAAATGTTTTCATAAAAGCTCCTTCTTTTTTATTTTTGTCAAAGTTTTATATATGTACCTATGGGTACATAGATACAAGAAAACAGCTGATTGAAAAGAGAAGTGTGTGCTGAGGTGTAGCATGTGAAAGTCTCCCAAGACTAGCAGGCCTATGGAATCTGCAAGAACTGAAAAACTCCGGACACCATGAATTTGCCGTGTCTGTTCAAGGCCACCAGCACACACTGGTATCAACAATGGCCTGGATAACTCAGACCACATCCAAGAGGGCAGTGGCTGCAGGCAAAGACAACAGAATTATGCTTATGTACAGCTGATGAAACAAGGAAATCCTTGCGGGGCTTTCTGAAAATCTACCTGGAAAACATTGGAGTATCAGTATGACTCTCCAGTCCTGAGCTGGGATTGGCCTCCCAACTGTTGCTCCAACTATGCAACTATGAGAGTGTGTGTGTGTGTGTGTATGAGAGAGAGAGAGAGAGAGAGAGAGAAAGGGAGAGGGAACTTTGTGAGAGAATGGTTGAATACACTATGCAAATAGTTATCTGCTATGAATAACAGCTTGAGTCTATTAATAGCAACAGCTTAATTAATAAGGGGTGTTCTAATAAATATTGGTTGTGATCAGTTTCTGATCCCCTAACGGAAAAGGGAATTTACAACACTAGATGCTTCTTACTGACCACATCTTATTTCTTGGTTGAAGTAGATGCAGTATTTCTCTTAGTTGTATTGCCTATATGCAAGTTTATCTCATTAATACTAACGCTTTCATTTTTTTTGTTATTTAGCCCACTATCTTCTGCTATTTTTTTTATCAACACCTGCTGGACATCCTTATTCTCCTGATATTCTTCCATGCCACACATGGAAACTATATAAATCTATATACTTTCTTCTTTTTGTTTTATATGTTTAAAATAAACTTATTTGTTTCAGCCTCTACCACAAAAGATTCTTTACATCAAGTGCTTCAAGAAACTCCCGCTACAAGGAATAGTTGTGTTTTGTTTTGTTTTGTTTTCTTTTTTGTGTATACCTCCCTAAGCAGTTTCCTATTCTTCACTTTATTTTTTAGATAACATCATTAAAAAAAAATCCAGTAAAGGTCATAGGATCACAGAATCATAGTGTCCTATGGTGGTTCAGGTGGGAAGGGATATCAGGAGGCCTCTAATTCAACCTCCTGTTCCAAGCAGAGTCAGCTATGAGGTTACTCGGGAATTTATCCATTCACATTCTTGAAAATCTCAAAGAATGGAGACTGCACAACCTCTTAGGGCAGCTTGTTTCTCTGTCTGACTGTCCTCATGGTGAAAAAAGTTCTTAGACAAACTAATGCTTTACTGGTGAAAAGTGAAAAACAATCTGAACTTTTCTTGTTCCAACAGATGTCCATGGTCCCTTGTCCACATATCACTGTGAAGAGCTTGGCTGCATCTTCTTTGTGGTCTCTGAGTGACATCTCAGCATGCTCTGTGATTCCAAATTCTAGGAACAATGGATAATTCAGTCCTCTGTGAGGATTATTCTTAGACATAGACACTCACACATTGCATATTTGGTATGGAAAACCAGCACGTGTTGCACATCTGTAGCAGTTTTGCTACCAGTTAACAAAGTTGATCATGCCAAGCTAACCTCAAACTATAAACATACTTTTTAGTGGATCTATTCTTCTTAAACTTCTATTGAAACTTAAAAAAATTGTTAGTTGAACTGGGGCTAATTACAAGTTATAAAGTAGATAAAGAACTTGATAAAAAAAAGAGACAATAAAATTCAAGGAGTAAAAGGAATCTAAAAGAAGCTCCTGCTGGATTTTCTTAAGGTTCAGTCTTGAGAACAAGTTTATTTAATATTTCTGTGACTGATTCTAATATAAAAATAGGAATATTCTAAGTAAATTTTCTCATGACACAGAGTTGGGAGACATCAGACATGAATATCATAAGGGAATAATGAGATCATCCTCCAGGCTAAAGTAACACAAATGGGACAAAATTTTGTAGGGTCATGTGCATAGGGACTTCTAGAGTGAGTTTCTACTACTAGATTAACTAAAAGCTTATCAGTAGAAAATTACTTCAATGACCATGACTGTACACTGCCAAATTAATACAGAAATGGAAAAAGTGAAGGGAAAGTCTAAAAAGTGCCATGCAACGTATTTCTAATAGTGGTAGGAAGGTATTAAAATTATTATACAAAGTTTTAGAAAGGAAGGAAGCAAAGGGAAGGGAAGGGAAGGGAAGGGAAGGGAAGGGAAGGGAAGGGAAGGGAAGGGTCCCATATATGCAGGAAGAAGTACGGGAAGGGAAGGGAAGGGAATATTTTCAATTGGAAGGGACCTACAATGATCATCTAGTCCAACTGCCTGACCACTTCAGGGCTGACCAAAAGTTAAAGCATGTTATTCAGGGCATTGTCCAAACACTGACAGGCATGGGTCATTGACCACCTCTCTAGGAAACCTGTTCCAGTGTTTGACCACCCTCTCAGTAAAGGAATGTTTCCTGATGTCCAGTCTAAACCTTCCCTGATGCAGCTTTGAATGATTCCCATGCGTCCTACCACTGGATACCAGAGAGAAAAGCTCAGCACCTCCCTCTCCACTTCCCCCTCCTCAGAAGCTGTAGAGAGCAATGAGGTCGCCCTTCTGCTTTCTCCAAAGTAGACAAGCCCAAAGTCCTCAGCCGCTCCTCATAGGACATGCTTTCCAGCCCTTTCACCAGCTTTGTTGCCCTCCTCTGGACACATTCAAGGACCTGAACATCCTTCTTAAATGGTGGGCCCCAGAACTGCACACAGTACTCAAGGTGAGGCCACACCAACGCTGAATACAGCGGGATAATCACCTCTTCTGACCAGCTGGTTATGCTGTGTATGAGGCACCGCAGGATAAGGTTTGTCCTCCTGGCTGCCAGGGCACACTGCTGGCTCCTGTTGAGCCTGCTGTTGACCAGCACCCTCAGGTCCCTTTCTGCAGGGCTGCTCTCCAGCCACTCCTCTCCCAATTTATACTTGTGCCAGGTGTTACTCTGTCCTAGTTTTAGAATCTAACATTTGGTCTTGTTAAATTTCATGCTGTTGAAAATTGCCCAATGCTCCAATCTATATAGATCTCTCTGCAAGGCCTTTTGTCCCTCGAGAGCATCAACAGCACCTCCCAGTTTATGAGTCATAGTCTAGAATACTACTGATAACTCTGTTATTCCATGTAAGAAGATAAATAAATTTATAAGACACTCAGAGGAAGATGACTTGGGTGATTAGGAGACTCTAAAACTTATGTTAGGAATAGCAGCTACAAGACCTAGCACTGTTAATCCAGATAAAATGAAGTTTGAAAAGACATTAGTAAAAAGTAGAGTATAAAAATAAGAGTAATTAAAGCTAAAGGATAAATATTGGTGCAAGAACAAATGGGCATAAAGTGACAAAGAATAAAGTTAACATCTAAATTTGAACTTTCTTTTAACAGCAGAATTGGTGGCCTGTTTTGTATTGGTGCTTGCTTCAGTGTAAAGAGGTAGGATGCTGGGGTCAGAGAGTTTCCCGTATTTGCAGGAACAGGGGCTGAGGAGGGAAGAGATTCCTCCCAGTCCTGCACTCTGGTTGTGGTACAGCACTCTCTCTCTTGGGACGTGAGCTGTTTTGATATCATTACTTTCTCATAGGTTATCTGGTTTTTAATTACTTTTTGATAGTTTCCTTTTCCTTCATGGGGAAACACTGTGTTGAATACAGGCCTGTACTTAGAGGCCTAAAGCCAACTGCAGATAAAAATTTGTTCCTGATAAAAGCTGTATATTTTATATCACTGACAGAAAACAAACCAAACCAAACAAACCACAAACCAAAAACCGAACAGCCCAAAAAACCTAAACCACAAAAAAACCCCGAACCAGACAGGATGTAGTTTGGCTTTGTATTTTGCTTGTATTTGTCTGAATGGTGAGACAAGATTGCTAATAATAGAGATGTAAGTATGAAATCTGTCATGGATATCCCATACCGATAAAGGAGAAAAGAGTATAGACTTACATTGTAAGAAAGACAAAGTTTGTGTTAGTTGAATGTATTGTTTGAGAAGTTCAACTCTATTCTTACTCTACGGATTAAAAAGAAAACTTTTAATAGACTTGGAAGGCAATTCTAGTCATTGATACCTGCATGCAACTGTAGTGAGTAAGTTTGAGAGGAAATTTGGTTGTGCTAAGTGATTACTATTCAGTTTTCTACTTCCATGTGGGCTCTATTTGCACAACTTTATAACAGGCTTTGCAATACAGCATACCAGTAACCTTACATAATTTAGACATTACTGAAATCTTACCCTAAAATATTGACTGTAACAAGCTCATCATGGTATGCTTATTTCGGAATATGAATATCATTAATTATATCATCAGCAATTTATGTTTCAGAAGTTGAAATAACTTTTTTTGGTGCGTCATACATTCATAGAATCCTTTATTTGTTAACTTATTGCTTCACAGAATTTAGACTGAAAATGATTTTTTTTTTCATCCCAAAATGGAAAAAAATTGTCTAGTAAAAAATAAAATAGAAAGCTAAAAGCCTATCAGAAATAAAGAATCCCTAATTCTCAGAAAGGTTGGAAAAAAATAAGGAAAATAATTATTTAATATTAACTATCAAGTATAAAAAACAATCACTAAATACAAACATAAGGAAATAAATATGGCTGTTAACAACAAATAAACCTAAAGAAAAGAAAGAACAAAAATACTTAATCTACTCAGAAGAGTTTTTTGTTTGGGTTGTTTGGGTTTTTTTTGCCTAGAAGCAGATCTGAAAAACTATATATACCTTCAATAAAAGGCAGGTTCCTTCTTTATACCTACAGCTAGTTAGCATCTTACTGATTGCATGTCAGGTTTCTCCAGTGGGTTTTTCTTAATATCCACTGATGTCTCTGATAACGCACTTTATCAGAGAGCACCTTTTTCAGCAGTGATTAAGTGTTCCACAGACAGTCATAGAGTATTTGTGAAAAAGAAAAAAGAGAAAGAAAAAAAAAGAGGAAAAGGAAAAAAGGAAAAGGAAAAAAGGAAAAACAAAAAAAGACTGATTACTGGGGTCTTTGCATAGAGTGGCACTCACATGGGGAATCAAATATCTCAGACAGGATGGTCAGTCACTGTTCAGATTATGATGAGTGCTTGTAACAGTGTTTTCAGCTAGGATTCCACAAACTGTTCCTCTGATAAAATCTTATAATCCAGCTGGCCTGTGTTCCTATGTTGTCGGGGTCCTGACTGTACCAATAAGTATTAATTGCCCTAACAGCCTCACCTGCACCCTCCAGCAATGCACCCACCCTATCACCACCCCGGCTTTGCTTGCCTATCTCAGGTGCTGTGTTGATGAGTCTATTGCCCGGGGCCTGTGCTGGGGTCACCCTCTGCTCCCAGCTCATCTTGCCTCAGGGAGCAGTCCAGTTCTCGCTGCTCTCTGACATACATCACCACTCCGACATGTGTATGATCCGTTACTATTGATTATCTTAAACCGCATACAAAACATCTCCTGATTATCCTCAGTATGTGCAAAAGATTGACATATGTGACCATTTCTGTATTTGCATGAGCGCTTTGTACCGACTATTTACAAGAGTCTTATCTATGCAAAGGCTGGTCAGTTCTGCCCAGGAACCATCTGGGGAGTTTCTGAAAGGGCCAGATTTTCCACCCAGGGTGTCAATCAACACGTTGAACATACAGACTGGTCTGGGCACAGCATTTCACCTGGGAAAATCTTAGGGACAGTTTGAAATTCTGACCTGGATAGTTCCTCTGCAAATTAGTCAAATGCTTTGAAGTTGACTAGGAGTTCAGTCAATAAACTTGCCTCAAGCCAGTCCATTATCTCAACTATGCAGATAACTTCACAGGAAATTTCTGGACCACCCGGAGAATTAATGACTTAAGTGCACTGGGTGTGCACAAAGGCTCAGAACTCATACCCAGATATACAGCAGTTATAGCTAAAGGACAAATTTGAATTTAACTTGCAAATTATATTCCATGCTTTTTGCCACACAAGAGAGAACTAACAAATGAAGTCTTCTGCTGATGCTGTGGACATGAGAATAGCAGAATGACAACAGCTTAACTGGAATCAAATGCTCTGTTAATATGTCATAGTGAATATATCTCCTCACTGAAGCTGAAAACAAGACTGGATATACTGAAAAATAAGACGGGGAAACACCCACCTGTCTAGAAGTTTCCAGGTCTGCCAGGACAAAGCTTACACTAACCAAAAGGTGAAATGACTTTTTTATGAGAACAGTCCCCCTCAAATAAATCCCACAGTTCCCTGTTGCTGGGCATTTTTGGTCATCCTCATTAATATAAAACTTTGCATAATATACTAATATAATTTGTAGTGGTCTGTCTTAAAAAAAACTCAGCCCTGCAATCCATTGAGTTATCACCACATCACTACATTTGCAATGGCAATATGCACAATAATGGTTTTGCTTTAAAAAGAAATAATTTGAAGTACAATATTCAGCAACATGCATTCAATCATATAAATAATTAAAGATGGGCTTTTATTATAGGTATGAGTTAATGAGTATAGTGTAATCAGGGAGCCTTTGTTTAATCACATATTTAGATGCTAGAAAATATCTTGCTTCCTAACTGCACTCCTGAAAGGTATGCACACAATTTTAATTTTAGTTTTGGAAGCACCTCTCCCAATAGATTAATTTTAAATGTCAGTGTTCCAGATTCTAGCTAAATGCAGCAAATGAAAAGAGATGTGATGGCTGTACAGCATCTATAATGCATTAATTAACATTGCCTTCTAACATTTCTTACATGCAATATCTAGGTAGGACTCAGAGGCTTTGTAGTTCCTCTGTCAGTTGCTAATTGTTAAAGTCATAATGATTATTTTCTTCATTTTTTTTCCCCATGATTCTTTTCCTTGAAGGCTCAATAACAAATTAACCACAACATATTTTTGTGATCCTATA
This sequence comes from Fulmarus glacialis, assembly GCF_000690835.1. Lineage (NCBI taxonomy): Eukaryota > Metazoa > Chordata > Aves > Procellariiformes > Procellariidae > Fulmarus > Fulmarus glacialis. The sequence goes on along the minus strand of NW_009213470.1, from coordinate 20,822 downwards.
AAATATTCTCATATTCTTTGTAGGAAATTAGAGAAAGGGACTGCAGGGTGATCCTTTGGCTCACTATGACCACTCACTGTACTTCCACAATTCTTTCTGGATGTGATTCAGATGCCTAAAAATAGAAATCTAAATTTAAGCTAGTGCTTCTTCCAAACTGCATTTAATCATGAGATATCTGCCTAAAGGCAGACATCCTATTCCCCTATTTACACAATGGAAGATACTATGGACAGACAGTCTTCAGATGGAGTGATTCAGGTGACTCAGCTTTATCAAGATGACAGTACAGCAACAAGAAGGAAAAGTGCTGCAGGGCATCACACTAATCTTTCCCTCCATATTTCTGCTCAGTCTTGCTCCTTCTTCAAATCTGTTATTACTCTGTTTTGCAAAAAAACCCCAAACCTTGGAGCTTTATTTTCCCTTCTCTACTAGCAAGACGTCTTTCCCCTTACTCTAGATGATCTAGAAAATAGAAGGGTTTTCGTGGACAAAAAGACATAGCCTCTGTAAGACAGTTCTGAAAGAAGAGTCACAGCTTCTAGTCTCACAGAAGCACCAAGCTTGCAAAAGCTGGCACACTTGGACACCATTCTTTCCATCTGTCACAGCCAAAACCAAAGCAGCTAGATCATGCAGATATCATATATGTTCAGCCAATACATATTACAGTTGCTGCCTGCAATGCAGTGTGGCTGATGATTTACATGCTTAGTTTCTTGCTGTAAGGGCATATGGACGTTGGCAGCTGAAGATTGCTCTCTCACTGGCTGACATATAGGATGGTAGTGTTTTCCCACTTTGCCCTATAAGGTGGAAGAACCCCTGTAATATAGGACAACACAGACTGGGGTGGGGGGTGGGCGGGTGCTAACTAGGAGCAGATGGGGGTGTCAAAGAAGGACATATAGAGGATGTTCTGAGTGTGCCTGGGAAAATATATAAACACAGTTCCCCACTTTCCTCATTGTCTTCACATGCTATATAGGATCAGGATATAGAAGTCAGGAGTACTGCTTGCAATAAAGGCCTTCATTCAAAACACTTGTTGCAAGAAATCAATACTGACAGATTTCTACAGCGACAGAAGCGTTTCACAGGTCTGACATCAATGCCTGACCTTTCTTGTAGTAGTGCCAGCATCCTTCCGAGCCAGTAAACTGCTCAAGTTCCATGGCTAACCAGAAAAACAGGGGCACATCAATGTGGATGGCTGCCCATGAGCAACAATGATTCAGTGCTGAATCATTCTACCCTAAGCATGAAGTGTTTGCTTCAGGTGGTCAGCAGGATGAACCCTTCATCATGAGCCTAAGTTTACATGTTCACTTTGTCTTACAGCAAAACCAGTCAGAATTTATAGTAACACAAGGTATAGGTTTCTTTATCAAGATAGAGAAGTAAAAGTCAGACACAGGCACAAGGCTTGGAAATAAACGTGGCACTGAAGTAAATCTAAATTTATGCCCTTTCTTTTAGTAGCTGTTAGCAATTGAATCTGTAGATTGCTGTTAGCAAACTGATGTGTAGACTATCTAAAGAATAAAGAGGAGAAATGGGTTTATGAGAGGCTTAATACTTCTATACCTTTTCTCCTCCCCCTCACAATCCTTTCCATATCATTAGTCTAAATTTTTGGAGTGTGATGATTGAAGAGTATGGTGTCTTGTTCTCATCACTGTCGTCAGTTGCCAAATTCAATCTTGTACAATACAAAAAGGGGGAGAAGAATTCAAATTAAACTTCCTCACACTGTTAGTGAGTACATTGAATGGACATCCGAGATGGAGATCCACAGGAGTCACGTACTGAGAGGGAAGTGTTTGAAGCCAGGTGGAAGCTTTCTGTGCCTTAGAACTGTTCATTCAGATGATCTCTTCCAAGGCCTGTGCAAACTGCACTTAAAAGCATTAAGGTTGTAGATGAATGCATAAGGGAACTACACATGGCCTTTGTCAAAAGGCAGAGAAAGGTATGACATTTGGTCTTTGTTTTGAAGCAGCTGATAATCATATGCTGTCTTGGGTATGGTACTGCTGGTTGGTGCTGCTGCTAGACTCCAGATGTGACTAGACATCACCATAAAGAGATCATTTTCATAATATTCCAGGACAAAATGCAGGATCTATATCCTTGTAAGCAGATACATATGCTTGCAGATAAATATGCAGGGTGTTCCACAAAACTCAGTCTTTGATATAGCTATTCAAATTAGAACAAATTAAAAACATCTTAAATTTCAGGAGTATGGTACATACCTGAGTCTATGCTGTAGGGCAGTTCCAGTGGCTGACATGTCCAGAACTCCACAACTTCTTATTTGTGGAACTTGTACCAATGTGAAAAAGCTGGTCAGCATTACAAATGGGCCTATTATTAACTCTCAGAAATTTTCTTTCTGAAAAGCATGCAGCAATAACGAGATAGCACTTCAGGAAGTTTAAGGACGGATTTTTGTATTTAGATCCTTCAGTCTACAGCTGTCATGACACAAGTCCTTTTCTCTTCTCCATTTTTTTATTTTTTTTTAAATCCATTCATTCCTGACATCATCTTAAGGTGCACAGGTGCATAGAACACAGTGACATCTTTAGTCTTTTACTAATAATCAGTGCACAAATGAACACGCATGCACAAATTCATGAAAATAAGTTTAATAAATGGATCTCTTTATATACAGATTTTTCTTTCAGATATCTCGCCCTTTTCTTGATTATCTGTTTTCCCTTTGTAGAGCTTTTTGCCAATCTGTATGCTGGGATTGATACCAGAGAAACGTTGCTAGGCAACATAAAATGGAAATCATGTAGTGGACTAGCATTTCGGATGTAGGCTTCTTGAACCATACCTTAGTCTTCACACCTCACAAATAAGTGTGGGATTATGGGCTGGTGTAACAGATAGGCAGTAGTCTCCAATTAGTATACCCTAATGTACAGGGGAGTAGCATGCCAAAATGAAAGTTACTAATGAATGCAGGATACACATTTAATATTCAAGGGCACAGGACTCAGAAATGACCAATTAGAGAGGTTTATTGAAAGTACAGTTATGTAATACTATGTAACGTAAATTATCTAGCTGCCTAAGCTTGAAGTAAAGACTTAAAAAGGAAATGGAACAGTAAACAATATCAATAGTGTAGCCTTTGGTTACATCTATATTAGTAAATAAAACAGTTTCTGGAAATGCTCCTGGACACTGTATTGCACGTTCTGTCAGAACACTAGAATGGCCTTGTGCCAGTAACAGTCTCCCAAAGCATTTCTTGGGACAGTCTGGGAGTTAACACTGACTGTTAACTGTTTGGATGAACCCAAAAAGGCATCGTGGATGTATCCACGATGTTCTGGAGCATAAAGGAGTTTAATGGTTTAATGCTATGAATGCAGGTTGTTCCACAGAGTTGCCCTCAGTGGTAGACAAAAGTCTGAGTTGTAGTTAATTTACTAGCATAGGCTTGTGAGGATTCAGCTGTGTGTTTTCAGTCTTGACAACTTTCTTGATCCCTAGATCCTGGTACTCTATCCAAATGTTCTGATTTGCATTTTTATACTTTCTTATACGACACTCAGAAAGTTTTCATCACAACTAGAATCTATAGTTTTCTACAAATCATTTTCTGAGTACAAGTAATACATATATGCAGTTTACCAGATTGTCTATATCTGCTGCTATATAACATAAAAATGGTTATTTGAATAATTCACCACATGAATTTCAATTATTTAGAAGGTCTTATTACTCATTTCTGTTATTCTGTATATTTCCTTTTATTTGAAATATTGCTTTGACAATTGTGAGCATGCACAATGACTATTGTGTTCCCATGGTGAGGCATCAAATGTGCAAGCTCTTATAATTTTGTCATTGATTAAATAATACATAATTCCAGTAGGAAACTCACAGGATGTCTCTCATTGTCACTGCTTCTGTTAAGTTTCCTTACTCTTTAATTCTCTCCCTGCCTTCCTACTCACACTCTGAGTATCTCCTTTCCAATTTTCTGTGCCTTCTGAGTTCTTTACCTCCATACCATTCTTCTCTGGTTTGAACTATTTTTAATTAAGCCATGCAAAGTTAAATAGTTGTAACAGGAAGGAATGAGAAATTCCAAAATGTAATATATTTTGTTTTGTTATTCATTGAAGAGATGAAGGATGTGTCTTCAAATCTTCCTATGTGAAGAATATCTTGTGAATATCTTGAAGAATATCTGTGTGCAGGTATCTTGCAACCTCAGTAAATGCCATAGTCATTGTTTTGGCAAATTTTACAGAAGTGCTGCATTTTGAGTTTTACAGTTTAAAGGGAGGTTTTCTAGATGTTGAGAATGGGCTTCCTCTGACCTAACTTTAGCCATCTGAAAGTCATCTAGGTTTCCTAAACAGTCAATAGAAATACAAACATCTGCAAAAAACAGGAGGTGGGATTCATCTTAGCATGTGTCTTTAATGTAGGTATCTACATGTGAAGTGGATTATAGTCAGAGTTCTGTTCAGTACAGTCAATGAAGTTTAGAAAGTTGATAATTTAATTCTGTAGTATATATCCATAGAGGCTGAAGGGCTCTCCATGCTCCAGTGCCTACTAGTTGTCTCAACATAATTATTTCAATCCTTGAGTTGAATCCTAGCAGAAAAAAAGTTTTGTCAAGATGAACTCTACCCAAAGAATCAATGTTAGGTGGAACAAATCAATTACTTTTCTGTCAATTTAATATAAAGGGACCCTAAAGATTAAATACATTGGCTTAGGTGGAAGGAATCATATTCTTTGTAGATGGCATGAGGTGCATAGTATTGACTACAGGAAGAAGAAAAAAAGGCATGCAAAAGAAGGTGTAGTGCAGTCAGCAGAACTTAAAAAGAATCACTGAAAGAATATTTGCTATATATGTAAGAGGAATGTCTGATATAGATATATGTACAGAGTTCTTAGTTATGTTTTTCATTAACATTTAAAATATCAAAGTGGATGAGAAATATGATATAAAGAATTAATGGCATTTAGTGTTAGAGGATTTCTTTAGAGGCAGATACCCCGTGGATACGTGTCTAGCCACTTATTAACTTCCCATTGGCAATTTTTACATTTATTTCCACTGTCTTGATGAAAGGGCAGTTCCCACACGTATCAGAATCTAGACCTTGAAAAAATAAGTGCATCAGTTCATCTACTGTCTAATTCTTTTTCTTGGTGCATTCATTCATAATGCTCTGACACTGATTGTTATAGATTTTGGTTTCCATTAATCTTCAGAAAAGCCAAAGTATTTACAAAACAAAATTTGCAAAAATTTGCCACATTTCCAAAGCAATGTAAAGAATTCTACTGTAAATAAATGTTTAGTCCCAAGTATCTAGAAACAGAGGGAACCAACCATTACTTAATGGCATCTGAAAAAGGTGAGAAATTTAATTTCAGTGAGTTTCTCTCTAGTGATATAGATGATAGTGTTCTGCTAAAACCAAGGATTCTGAAACACTGTTCTCCTTAGTAGGGTTCCCTCCAAATCAAAACATCCTTAGAGCTATGGAAACAAAAATGCCCAGTTAAGTAATTTGTACCTGTATTCCAAGGTTGAGACATGTCTTTCTGTGAAATAGTTTATTTTTGAAAATCTGACATTAAAAATGTGTTTCCAGATAGTTGTTTCATATTGCATGGTAACTACTAACTTATAGGACAATTGTAAATTTTATATACTTTCCAAATCAAATCCTAAATATATTTTGATAGGGTTATTTAATATTATAAATAATAAATATATGTTGTGTTAAAACCAAACCAAACCAAACCAAACCAAACCAAAAAAACCCAACAAATCAAAACAAAACCAATCCACACCCACAAACAAACAAACAAAAGAAACAGTTTATGCAGTTGCAACTTTTTCACTCATCTTCCACAATGTAAGGGTAGCTCTTAGCTGTTTAAGGATGAGAAACTATTAAAGTCTGTTTGAAACAATATTGCTTCTAAAAGTATTTTGGTCTGAACATTGTTACTTATATGATTTTCTGTACTAGGTAAGTGGTAGTGCTTGTTTGTATGAGTTGTAATTGAAAATATTGCTTATTAGTAATATTTCTACAATTTAAACCAAATTAAATTGTGTAACATGGTTTGGTTACAGGAATAAAATGTATATATGCCTGTATGTATATATATGTGTTTCTATGTGTATACACTCTTGATTAAATCAGAATGAATTTGGAACTTAGAATCAAAAGTATACGAGTTTAAGTATTTGTAGATTCTTATGACAAAATTTTAAAATAGCACAGCCTTAAATACCTCAGATTGCAACTTTCAATTGCTGCATTTAGGCTGAATAAATAGGCAACACGATGCTGTAGCTTTAAAATAAAAATCTTAGTAAACATTTTTAGTAATGTAGATTTAATGTGCCTTCCAAATACATAGCAAACTCACAATCCTAACTCAGACTCACTGTTATTTGTCCCTCTTTTTCTATCAGCACTAGACAGTTCCAAGAAAGGAAGAGTAAACTCTAGTTTTTTACTTAGAACAAAACCTTTCTATCTCATAGTGAATGGCCTATTGTCCCAATGAAAGGTGCACACCTTTTTAAAAAATATGTATTCTCTGGTAATATGTAATGCAGCTGTAGATTGTCTTACTAAAAAAAAGCCAGGTCAGTTTCTTTTAATTTGTTACAGATTTTTGCTATGTTCCTTTGGCAATAACTTTTAAAATATATTGCTGAAGAAGTAACCCTCACAATGAATTTCTAACAATTTACTTTTGAAAAGTGGAGAACTTAGTTTTCACTAAGTCTAAGTATAGCCAGCACTTTCCCACTGAAAGGCAAGTTTTTAAAAGGGTAAAATAAGGACATTACGGAGAACAATATTTATTCTACATAATTCATAGGAAGTATTGAATATTGTGATGTTTCATAGGAATTTACTAGTCTGATGAAAACATTTTAGATTTTCCAAAGGAAAAGGAAGGAGGGATGGAGGGAATTTTAAACCATTCGCCTTTAAGTAATTGATAGGCAAGTTCCCTTAGTTGTTGCTTAGTGTCTCTGCAGCCTGTAGCTGAATTTCTCCCTACTCCAAAAGAACATAGAAGAAATGGAAAGGCCTGAAGAAGGTTAATCAAACGTATGCACTTTTAGCCACTACTTGAACTAAGATTGTGATCAAAGGTGGATCTTCCATCTCACTAGTTAGAGTTCTTCTGTTGGATGAAGACAAAGGAACTGTAGTGATGTGCTGCATCCCAGCATCTGGTCTGTTCTCTTCAGTTATCAACCTTTTCATTTTTAATAGATCCTAAATTCTACCTGGATTTGCGGTGCATATTTTACATAGATGTTCCATATGTTGTAATTTGTATAGTTATAATAATGTCTATTTTCTTATTTTGCAGACTAGAAAATATTGGCTGAGTACCATATATGCTCAACATATTTTTCATGCCAAATTACTTTAAATTATACTATGGTTCATACATTTTAGTAATTTATAAGTGGTAATCCAGAAGACCTGATATGAATCTTGATATATTACTGGTTATTTAAATGCTTCCTGTGAAAACTCCTGTAGTTAAACTAAATGCAATGAAAGCTACTTATTTTCAGCTTTTCTGATGGTAGTTCTAGTTGGCTGAAGAACTGCAATATGATCTTGAAAAAATATACATGACATATTTGCATTATTACTTTTTAATTAAAACCAGCTTGCAATTCCATTTATTACTCATATAATTTCTATTGCGACTGATGTACTGATTATCAAGAGGGTGGATTTATGATCTGTCCATTCAAAGGTATATGTCTGTAACTTAATTTAAGTGTGTATTTCTTACATACCTCTTACAAACAAAGCCTCTATTGGACATTTTTATGGGGCTGAGGAATTAATATAAATATATTTCACTGTATTTGTAGCAATTATGCTTCCAATATTAACCTCCAGAAATCCAACAAATGAACAAGCCTGTTCTTACTCCAGTTGAAAAGCTCTGTTTGATCAAACTGTGTTTTTACTAACATCACTTAAGAATTTTCTAAGTTCATCAAATCAGGTCATTTTAAGCTAGTCAGTTGGTAATTTTGGAATGGGTTTCTCACCTGGTTGTTGGCTACATTCCACTTCTTACAAGGCTCTCCTAAAGGGAATGAACTTAGGTAAATTTCTGTAATAGATTTCTTATCTTATTAGCAGTCAAAATATATGGAATCAACTCTAGAAACATGAGCATCAAACAGTATCATTATTCAATTACTTTAACTTGCCATTTTCAATAAGATGTTTATATAAGGATGACACTTGTAAAAATGTAAATTCTGATAAAATTAAATCTATTTTCATAGTTATATCTCCAAATTAAATGAATAGGTGTTATCTAGACTGAAACCATATATACTTAGGCAATCCATATTTTGGAAAGAGAGGTCTTGGTTTGAATGAGAGTTTTTCCGCTTATTTTAATGAATCCAGGGTTCTATAACAGGAAAAATTAAATATAGAGACATTTCTTGAAAAAAACACTGTACTAAAAATTGCATGCTAATGGTGTGTGCTAAACAGGCCATAGATGTGTTCCTGCAAAAGTTGACCTGTCATTGACATAAATATTCTTTAGTTGCTATTTTATATTCAGAAAAGAATTGTATGTAAGCAGCCCAATTTAGAATAAATGTTTCACAAGAAGGTGTAATTTGCATTGTCTTTACCAAATATTTTATGAATTTTATTGATATCAGATCCAGGAAGAATACCTCTTGACTTTGAGAACCAAGACAGATTGAACAGAAAAAAGAAAGTCCCTACTTTGAGACCCAAAATCACAGAACTGTTTGCCGGGGCGGGAGAGTGGGGAAGTACGCTCACCCACAGAGCAGATCTAATATTTAGTAACTGACATATAGTAAGTGTGGATGTATATGATTTTCCATTTTTTATTAAACTTTTTTCAAAAATAAATTTGTTTTTAAGGATTTTCCAGTCAATTGAAAAACCTTCCTATGTGTCTGTGAGACTAGAATTCTCCATGAAGCTTAATTAAAATGTGTAAGGGTAATCCTTTGTATCGGATGTTGACTATTTAGAATATACTATTTTCACCTGCATAAATTCATTTCCTTATTTTGGAAATATTTTTGTTATCTAAAGTAATAAATTCCAATATCTATTTTCAGAAGAAATGTTCTGTAAAAAATGAGATCATAATCTGTATCACAGAAATACAAAAAAAACCCTTAAAATAGACTGTTCCATAGCTCTAATTTCATATTTCTGAATTTTCAATATCTAACCTGAATTGTCACATTAAAACCACTGCGTAAGCCTCTGTCTTCACAAGTTTATTATTTTTCCATTTTTATACTTCAAAATGATATTTAGGGAAGGGTCATTATCTGTCATTACTTCACAGTTTACAAATTAATGCCAAAGTAGAGAGAAAGAAAGAAAGGAAGAAAGAAGGAAAGAAAGAAAGAAAGAAACAAACAAACATGCCCAAACAAAAGAATCCTTAAGAAATCATAAAACTCCTGCAATATCGATATTTAAGTTCCAGGACTGTCACTAGAAATAATAACGCTAACTTAAACATATACATGAAATGAAAACACTTAAACTCCTTGGACTGTGATTTCTCAGATCCGGTACTTTGACTGCACTGAATGCAGCCCTGGGAAACACTGAAGATTTGGGAAATTCTTTGACTTCTTCCTCTCTGCAAGGACTCAGAGTCAGTGGTTTGTGACCATATTGTCCTAAAGCACGTATTTAGAAATGGACAACTGGAACATTATTTTCTTTTAAATATGACTAGGAAGAAGACAAAAAATATTACTAGACTAAAATTGTCTTCTTTTGCACAAAATCAATGTATTTACTTCTGATTTTTTTCCCCCATTCTTCAGTCTTCACCAAATCAGAGACTTGGGAGGGAGAGGCACGGGGGGAGTATTTTGCTTGTTTGTTTTTATAAACTATGAATGTGGCTCCAGTAGGACTATTTTAATTATAGACAGCTGTCATTAAACAAACAAATAAACAAAACCCCAAAAAAACTTCAAACCCAAATCAAATGCTGTCGCTAGTTTATCAAAAAGGAATGGGAGATGTTCATACCTATTAGCCCTATCTGGACATCTCTGATAACTCAGGATATCTCAGTCAGTGCCAGTATGTTAAAAAGTAGTAACTGAATGGCATCACTAAATTTAGGTGTCTTAACCGCAAGCTGAATATCATTCTTAAAATTAACAGATAAAGCCTGGAACTGATTTTCATTCATATTGTTTCAAAGTCCTGAACAGCAAAGTTTAGTTCTAGACCAATAAACGGTGTAAGTATAGTGCCCTGCAACAGACCAGACCTGGACTTTTTTGAAAAACACAGACCAATCAAAAGCTTTCAGTCTTAAATAAATCTTAAAATACTTCTATATTGTCACAAATTTAGACTTAAGTAAGAGGACTTCTACTGCAAATATTTCCTCCTTTAATTCTGCTACATCACATTTGACCTTGAATCAAACAGTTATTGACTTCTATAACATACGGTGTGCCTAATGGTATCACATCTATTTCCCTATTTTAGGTAAGATTGTTCTTGCTAGATCATAAAGCAATACACATCAACTCATTGCTTTACTATACTAATTCATAATATTTTATTTTGTAATGCCCTGAGTACAATGAATGTAAACGTGCCCATCTGGTTGGCTTTCCAAAAGTTATAGCACACAGTGCAAAGCAAGAGGAGATGAGATGTGTTTGAGCTACCTTTAAGCCACCCAAACTGCAGACTAACAAAGGTCATGAAATGCTTTAATTGAGTTGTACTTTTGCCTAGCTAAATAAATAGGTATTTTGGAATACCTATAGCACTATGATAGATACAAATCCCCTACCCTGATTGTTTTCCTTATGCAGGAGCCTGTGGCATTATTTCTATCCTAAAACTGCTTACTGCTACTGCGCGGTATGAATATTGTCCTGAAGAACTGTGGCTTTATTACAAGCATGATGTGCTACACTAGGGGCTCCAGACCATTATTTCTATTAGAATTGTTGCGTGATGATCAACCACAGGATATTGTTTATTGTTCTTCATTGTGGTACGAGTAATAAATAGTTGATTGCTTTAATAAAGGCACACTTGAAATAACAAGAACTAAATTCCAAAGCAAAATTAATTTGAGAAAGAAACCGCAACTTGTGGCCAGTTACCCACTGTGTACATTTACTGAAAACGACATTCTTTGCAGATGTTATGATCCATGAACCAAAGCCAAGTGATTTAAACTGCTTAGGATAGAAGTTATGTTATACTTGCTTAGTGGAATATGTTATTGTATTTATAAAATAATATTCTGAACATTAAGAAGAATAGATTTGTATCATGAAGTAATGAAGTGCTTTGGTTTAAAGTAAAATTCATTTTGAAGTAAACGAGTTTGGGGGATAGCACAGCAAGATCTCGAAAATTCAGTGTTAGCTTAGTTCTCTGGTTCAGTAACAAGTGAAGCAATTCAGGAGTGTCCTCCTGTGAAAATAGTTTACAGATTCTTCTGCACAACAGTTAACAACCAGCATCAGAAATGTGCTCAAATAAAGTACCAGCCACTACAAATTTGTCATTGATGAGTGGTAGTGTAACATCAGATTCATAGCAGTGGTGTTGTTGCTGCTGCGCCTGTTAGAATAGACAGAAAATAACGAAGAAAAATACTCTTTTTTTCCAAGTAATTTATTTCAGTGTTGGTGCAAAGACTATTTTCCTGCCCTCAGGAGACAGTGAAAACTGTCAACAACTGGAATGTTTCAGAATTGCAAACGATCTGAATCCTAAACATTGCTTTTCAAATAAAATCTGAAATGTAAGTCATAACTAAAAGGCAGATAGAGCTATTTAAAACTGAATGAACTATACATACTAAAATGTTGTCAGAGACAACCATTGTGTCCTAGCTCTGTTTAAAAGTCTAGTGTTCCTGCTAAAGAGCTTGTATACAACTGATGTACTTAAATGGTATTCACGTTTCAGACTAATTACACTCTTCATTCTCACCACCTCTACCAGTAGATTTCCATAAGTCCTTAGAAAAGAGTAATTTTATTTTTTTGTTCTATGAAAAGAAAAAAAAATTAAAGCAACAAAAATGATTTGTACTCCCTATTTTCTACAAAACCTGAACCTCAAGCCTTAAGAACTTTATATTGAATTTTTTTCATATATAACTAAATCTTTTGGGGGAAGAGTGGGAGACTCACCTAGCTTTCACTAAATATTTAGGCTTCTAAATCCTATATTGTCTTCTTACTTACCTATGATAACAACTGGAAAGAAAGTAAATTAGAGTTAACAGCCCTTGGACATTTGCACATACTCTTCCATTATGTGCTAAAGGTCAAGGACAGCTTTATGGTTCTCTCCACAAGCCGCAGCTTCCTTCAGGCCATATCCACCTGTGGCGGCATGGCGTCCTCCATGGGCTGCAGAGTAGGTATCTGCTCCACCATGGTTCTCCACAGGCTGCAGGGGGACAACCTGTTTCACCGTGATCTCCTTCAGGGACTGCAGGGGAACCTCTGCTCTGGTGCCTGGAGCACCGCCTCCCCCTCCTTCTTCTCTCACCTTGGTGTCTACAGGGCTGCTTCTCACGCTTTTTTCCTCACTTGTCACTGCCTGTTCAAGTGTTTTGCCCTTTCTTAATATGTTTTCATAGAGGCACCACCACTTGGCTGATGGGCTCAGTTGTAAAATGTGTTTTGCTAGAAAATTACATGCTATACAAAAATATGATTTTTTATAAAAAGGTGGTGGCAGTAAAAACATGCTGCTAAAGAACTGGAAAATCTGCCAATATTTCATTACAACACGTGCCTTCATTTTACTTTCTTTCTCCTGAAGATCTGGGAGGAATAGTTGGCATAAGACAGTGTTGTTTCAAGGAAAAGATATTTTTAGGATGGTGGTGGGTGTGGCCAACTTTCTGCTGACAAATGACACTTGTCTTTGTTGGGTCACTATCATTTTGTGATAAATATCATTTCCCATTGCATGATGCTACAAAATATCACTAGTGACAAATTCTGAAACCAGCAATAGTAGATGAAAATTTGGAGAGACAAAACAATATACTTTCACTGGTCAAGATACTGAGATACTGGCTAGTCACTGAAATTAGCACTCCATACACAAGCTTCATCTTGTTTTCTAGTGAAGAAATTGCAATAAACATCTTCTAATTGGTTTCTTCTACACCTATGTAGAGATCTTCAATTATGTTCATGCTTTTTATCCCAACAGCAGTTGACTTGACATTTACACATACAGCAACAGCATACTTTTCCTGCTGTTACTAGACTTAACAGTTTTACAATCTGTGAATCAGTGACCTTTGCAACTAAATTCAGACCTTCAGCATTTCTCATAAAAATAATAAAATGTCCTCAGAAGAACACAATACTTTGCGGCTTACTCTCCAAGGCTACAGAATATATTATAATGGTGTTAGCATCACAATAATTTGAGTACAGACCATATACTCTATCAGGGAAAAAATAAAATAAGAAACATGTTACACAGCAACACACATGAGAAACAAAAAGACTAGGATCTTCCAAACTGTTCCCTGCAGTATGAACTTACCTGTGGGAAGATAGAGCTGATGTATCTGGTTTTAAAAGGCTATATTCTCGGTAGGCTAAATGTAGATGAAAGAACAAGGAGCTCGAAGTGGAGATAAGGAGACATGTCCAGATAATGAGAGATAACTAAGCATTTTAAAGATAATTAAGTATCCTGGTGGACTGGGCAGAGAGATTAAATCTGACACGCTCATTGAATCTGGAGGACTGAATTATGAAGGACTATTAAGTCATATCTGCTGCTGTATAAAGTAAAAGAGATCCATCGATATTTCTTTGTATGGTTAAAGGGTGAAGACTCTCACTCTCTATTTTACAACTTTTCATAAGATATGAAACAGCCTCAGTAACAAAATGAAATGAAACCATTATAGTGTCTTGGAATGGGAAAGTATGTTCGGAAGAATTTTTTCCTTATTTTTTCTTTTTTTCCCCTAAGAAGTAAATCATCATTTCAACAATTCTGGATTGTTTTCAACAAATGATACCCAGCATGCTGTTTTTATTACAGGCTTTTGCTCCTTACAGGCTTCATTACATTTTTGTAATACACTGTTTTTTCTCCACAGACGTTACAGTCTTTTCATCTCTTTTCCAAGGGATACCTTTTAAAGGACTATGTAACCCCTATAAATAATACTTTGCTGTGCTTTCTCAAAGCTTTTTCAGAGTATTTTTTAAGTTGCAGCATTCTCAATGGCATCAGACCCACTAAAAGCAGAAGTTAAAAATAAATCTTATCTCAAAGAGACTGCTAAAGCTAATGAACTGCCAATCTTGGAATTTGTAGGTTCCTAAATCCTTTTAATTTCAAGGCTGCCTTTCTGAATTCTCAGTTTAATTATAAAACATTGAATTTATATAACAGACCTAATTCAACTGCTTCGGCAAATTCACTTTTATTTTATGTAATTGAACTTAAAGAAACCCTGTTTAGTTCAAACTTTAAAAGTATAGATTTAACATCATATGTGACCCTTTAATCTCTTTGAACTGTATTTCACTGTGTTAGTTTCTCAGTTGCTTCAAATAAGGATAGATTCTTTTCAATTCACATAGCACATTATCTAAAGATCTCCTGCCTGCTTCCTTAACTTCCTTTAATGGGAAGTTAAGAAAAATGCATTCTGACAGTTATCTTTTATAGTCTACTTCTACCTACCAGAGAGCTTATATCTACTAGAACCAATTTCAGCTTGAAAGACCACATTAACAAAGAAAATGTATTTATTAAAATGGACAAAATAATACATAAAATTTAAAATCTAAAAAACATATTGGAGCAATATCATCCTACATAATGCCATATATTTAGGAAAAGTAGGAAAAAAGGCATCTTTTCAAAGGAACTTCAAAATCACCATTTTGCATCTGTTTTTTGTTTGAAAGCTCTTGCATTTGTCTGGCTCCTAGTGAGCTAGTTCAGCTCACTAAACTGGTGGGAAATCAGTTAAAAAAAAAGAACAGAAAAACCTATAGGGAACAGGTTACCACTCCACGCACATGCGGTAAAGTGTTAGGTCAGCCTTCTGTATTGTGGAAGTATGCCTGTCATATATGAAAGTCAACCCATAACACTATCTTATTTTGAACTTTCTCATTGCTACTGAATACCTGAATGGCTAAGATGGTTTAAAAACAAACAACACCCAACCTTCTACCATACTCCCAAAACTGTTGTAATGGAGTAACTTTATCAGGTGAAGAGCTGGCTATGCAGAACTTGAACATGGCATCAGGGATGCTTTATTGTGGATTACCATTGTTTGGAATTGTCTGGTCCTCACTCTGCCATCTAGGTATGGAAAACAATAGGGAGTAACAAGGATTTTACAGCTGTTATTGTATTTTGGCCTATTGTGTTTTGGGATAGTAAGGATTTAGGATAGTAAGCAAAACAGTGGTGAGTTCTAGTATTGACTTTATTACCTATTCATTTTGGATTAATTGCTTCATATTTCAGTTTACCTATCAGTAAAATGAGAATAAGGATATCTTCCTTCCTGCCCAAAGGATATTTAATTAGTGTCTGTAATGTCATAGATTTAAAAATGAAAAGTATGAAAGATATGCTGGAGCGTGTCCAGAGAAGGGCAACGAAGCTGGTGAAGGGTCTAGAGAACAAGTCTTATGAGGAGCGGCTGAGGGAACTGGGGCTGTTTAGCCTGGAGAAGAGGAGGCTGAGGGGAGACCTCATCGCGCTCTACAACTACCTGAAAGGAGGTTGTAGCGAGGTGGGGGTCGGTCTCTTCTCCCAAGTAACCAGTGATAGGACGAGAGGAAATGGCCTCAAGTTGCACCAAGGGAGGTTTAGACTGGACATTAGGAAAAACTTCTTTACTGAAAGAGTGGTCAGGCCTTGGAACAGGCTGCCCAGGGAAGTGGTGGAGTCGCCATCCCTGGAAGTATTTAAAAGACATGTAGATGTGGCGCTTAGGGACATGGTTTAGTGGGCATGGTGGTGTTGGGTTGACAGTTGGACTTGATGATCTTTAGAGGTCTTTTCCAACCTTAATGATTCTATGATTCTATGATTCTACGATTATTTGTCAGGATTAAAAGAGAGTATTGGGATGCCACAAGGTAACTGTGGTGATCCGTGTTCCCTCCCCTGCTTCACTGTGGTTGTAGAATTTTAATTAGCAGTTCCAAAAAATTTTCTTAGCATAGTCTGATGACATATCTCTATAGGGCAGAGTGTGTGATTTATAGAATCATAGAATCATTTAGGTTGGAAAAGACCTTTAAGATCATTGAGTCCAACCGTAATCATCAAGTCCAACCATAAAAGAATGGTTTGCTGTTTGAAGAGAACGCGCGGTTTTTCTGGTAAGCTTTGCAATTATTTGTGTCATCACAAACATACATGCCCACATGCACTAGATGGGAATATAAGAAATTTGTATAAATGAACAGAATGATATTTAGGATAGGATATTTGCATGATTAGTCCTCTTTCCTGTTTCTTCAAAATAATTAATGCTATAAATTAATTATTATAATTGTTACTATTTTGACAGTTCTTATTTTTTTATTCACATTTTTTATTGGCCTATGAATGACAGTTGGGGTTAATTCACATATTTTTTCAGCTGAAGACCAAGATTCAGTGTTGCTTAAGCTGGAAGCAGAAAAGTTTAAATTCTCCAGCCTCCTCTTCAGTACCCACTTTGCATTACAAAATCAGTGCACAACTTTGTCCTATCAGGTCCAGCCGCTAGCCAACTTAAACTGAGGTATCTCAGTTTATACTAATAGGACAACATTAATATGCCTCACATGATGCTGACACACAAAGAACCTCAATGTGCAGCTATA
>NW_009213470.1:0-3836 GCF_000690835.1 Fulmarus glacialis | reverse complement strand
TGCTGCTGACTGGGGCTCATCAGAGGAGTAGCCTTTTGAGTTTTTCATAATGTTTCTCAACTGCTTACATTCTCAGGTGTCCTGCCTACACCCTGGGTGTGCCCTGTTGGGATCTACATTTTAGATGGCTGACAATGCAGTCTTTTTAGAAGAACTATAGAGGTTTAATGGAGAGGTCTCTGAGGGAAGGGGTCTCCAGAAGACAGCAGAAATCGCATCTGTATATGTTTATGCAAATAACTTAAATACCATTTACTGAAAAAGATCTTCAAATTTATCTACCTTTCTCTGCAGACTATATGTGAAACTATATGCATTAGAAGTGCTGTTCCACTGAGCATCTAAAATATAGGTGAGTTTAAGTGGAGTGAATCAGGCTTGGGAAGCAGTCAAATGCAAGTTTTCAAAAATAGCTAACATCCAAGTCCTTTAGAAATTGATGTGCTTTTTATGTCCAGATGCTTTTATAAACAATGTATGACTACTTAGCCACCTAACATTTTTAACCTGGAATAGAAGGAAAGTTTCAACCAGTGAGGGCAAAGTGTTTGAGTATTTACTTGTGAAAGAAACCTCACATCCTTCATAGTTTGAAGCTTTTTTCTTAATTTTTTTCCTGTTTTCTAATTCACCTATACAATTTATTTTATTGAGTAATGAGAAATCAGGTTGTCTAAAAATATTTAATGCTATGCTTTCAACTTACTACTTTTTTTTTTTTTCATGGGATTGTTTCAAAGAATATATACCTGGATCCTCAGTTCCCCATAGTCATTATTATATGAAAAGATTTTAAATATTGCATTTTGATCTTAAATGGTGTGATTATATTCAGAAGTTCAAGCCTCTGTTGTTAGATTAATTATTTACATGGTTTCCCTGCTGTTCTAACTTCACCTAACAACTCTTTTTAGCTACATATTTTTGCAGTAAGGTATCACAGGGCTCTATGAGAAGTTTAAATGTGAAAAAGAAATAATGTGCAAAATACACACGTGACATACTCTACATATGTCACATCAGAAAGTTACAGTATGCTTAGATGAGCTGAAATACATAAATTTAACACAGCAATTCTAAATATCAGAAAACCATTAACCAAACTTTGCCCATCCTTACATGAGTGACTCAGTTTGCACAACTGTGTGTCGATATGCAAATGTGAAGTCCAAGGAAAGAACAGAAGATGTGTGATGCAGTGGTGCAGAAGATTGCTGTGGGGAGTGATATAAGCAGTTCTGCATCCTATAACAGATGCCAGCTGCCTCTGCTAGTGCGAAGGTAGAAAATTTGTGCCACCAGCCTAGTTTTCTGGAGACACTGAGCCTGAACATTCTTGAAGGCCTGAAGACCTGACTGAATTTGTCCTTTGATGTTTTTTTTATGTGTATGACCTGATCTGGTATCGTGTACTGTTTTGTATAGTTTTATAAACTGACATGTTTCAACTGTTTGAGAACAGTATTTATAAGTTAGGCTGGAATAATGCAAATAATTAACATATTTAAATCACATCGGTTGAGAAAATAATGTTTTCTGTTTTAAGCACAATATCAATAGAAATAATTCAATCCACTCCCATGATACAGATTTATTTTGAATTTTCAGTGTAATTTGCATTAGCGGTGGTATTACGTGTGCAATAAATATGACCTGCTTGGTTTCTAATGATGTTAATAGTCCTCTGTGTATTATTACAATGAGAATTGCATCTACCATCATTATTTGCCTGTTATTATTGTGCTGTACAGAAATAGTAGTTTTGCATTAACCAATAAATAATACACATGTTTGTATTTAACATCATTCTTGAAGGTAGTCCTCACCTCTGAAAATACCTCTTGGAAGCTGTATCAAGCAGGAAAGCTAGACAGATGGCAGAATACAGAATCTGTCATTCAGGATAGAGAACAAAAAAAAAAAAAACAACAGGAAATTCTCCATGGATGCTGCATAAGTACAAAGGCACCATTAATTAAACTTGAAAAATAGTGCAATGTGAAAATTCTTAGGTTAATAAAAATCTACACTAAACAAGAGACTAAAGTGCCAAGTGTGCTACAAGGCATTATTGTAATTAACGTAATTTCCAGCATTAGAAAAATACTAATTTTATTGTAAATTGTTTTAGAGGGCACAACATGGAAGAATGTTTTTATTTTTCTACTTATAGTAACTGTCTATCATTATAAGAGATATTGTAAACCTTGACATTTTTGAAAGCAATGCTATTTTAAAGGTTAATTATATTCATAAACACTTCACATGAACTAATTTATTATGCTGTTAATCCTGAAGACTCTTAAAGGAAATTGTCCCTGTTGCACTCTGTTGTCTCTATTACAGGTACATTGTCTTACCTGCATTCTGATGCTTTCTGATGTTCCTGATGCATGGTCTGAGTATCCTTAGCTCCATTACTAGGATGATTTCCATTACACGTGATGAGAATTTCTGCTCATGATTGGTGAAATTAGTCATCACGATAATCATTTGAAGTCAATTTGAAGTTTTTTTCAAAAGGAATTTCTTCCTTCCTAATGAAAAACATTGCCCATAGTGAACTTACTCTGTTCTTCAGGAAGGGAAATAATAGTCCTACACTCTTCAGTTTCCTCAGATTTTCTCATGAGAAGAAAAAAAACCAAAATTGCTACTTTCTTCTTGTTATTATATCACCTCAGACTTACTTTATTCTAAATAGTTACAAACTTCTCAATTTATATTTATAGCTAACTACTTTCACTGTGTTCTATAGCATATATGTAAAAAGGATATATATAGGAGAATACAGACATATACCAGAAAATAAGTTGAAACATTATATCAACAAACCAAAAAGTTGTAATGATATTTTTTATCTTATATCAAATTAAAAAAAAATCTTATAAAACTGAGACCAGCAACTGATGTCTGTAAGACTGTCGCTGCTGTTTTTTTCTAGCACAGTGTGCAGTTCTCCCCAGTCCTATTTCTCCCTCTTTGATTATTTCATGTAACAGTGGTGATTCAAGACAATTGTCTCAGAGACAAATTTATTCTCAGGATTTTCTCAGATTTTTTGCCTTCTCCCTTCTTGTCAAACATACAGTAACACTCACTGGGAAAGAAAATGGAGAATTTTAAACTACAATTTCTTCTTTCATCAAAACCAAAGCGATTTTCTGCTTTTTTTAATTTCCTGGCTGACACTGTGTTTGAGTGGAATGTTTCAGGTGAGACTTGATCTATGCAAGATAAAAAGTGAAAATATGGAGCAAAAGTCCACTGGCTTCTCTTGCTGAGATTATCTTTTTTTGTCCAGGAGATGGGCAATTTGAAGCTGCTTTACAGGGTACCCCAAATGGATAGTCTATGATCTGTACATGACTCATGGAACAGTTTCCCCTATCACACAGACTTCCCAGGAGTCTTTTTGCTTGTTTACAGGAATTAGCCAGACTAGAGCTGCAAGCTGGAAGCTTTTAAACCAGGTTTTCTGGAAAAACCCTATGCTGCTCCTAGACCCAGTGGCATTTAGCAAAGAATGACAGTACCTACAAATTATTTATTTAAGTACCTGTATGTTTTTTTCCTTTACAGAATATGTGTCTGCTTGGGCTCAGTGCCAGGACATTGAATCCATTATGTAAAATACGCACAACAACCCTACAACTTCAAAATCTTATACGGATGAATAAACGTCTCTGGTTTTGCCTTGATCTGCTTAAAAGTTTTAGATTTAGTTCTTGCTACAGTTATCTGCAACTTTGGCTTCTGGACTGGATTGTTGCAATGCAGACTGCATGGTCCTATTCTGAGTTTCCACGTTGTCGTGGTTTAACCCGGCAGGCAGC
>NW_009213469.1:0-18185 GCF_000690835.1 Fulmarus glacialis | reverse complement strand
CCGACGGCTGCTGGTTAGGGGAGGCGGCGGGGCGCCTTCCCGCTGTGCCGCGCCTCGGGCTGTCGCCCTTCCCTCGTCCCCGAACAGAGACGGGCTGGCAGTGACCAGTGGGTGAAGGCTGGTGCCACCCGCACGGCCCTCATCTAGAGCCCTGAGACCCGCGAGGGCAGTCGTGGCAGTTGGGGTTTTTTTTTCTGAGACCCGCGAGGGTAGTCGTGGCAGTTGGACAGGCCGCGCCACACCAGCCGTGTTGAATATATGATGGAAGCGCCCCCGCTCCCTTGTGGCATATTGGAGAGCCAGGGTAGGCGTAGGCTACTTCGGACCTTTGCAGTATGGGGGAAAATCCCAAAATCGCTTTGCTTGGGCCTGCGTACCTGTTACATGTTCAGGGTGCTGCACAGAGGACACCTTGTCTGAGGAAGAATCAGGATCTTGGAATAATTCTGGTTGGGAGAGGCCTCTTTGGGTCATCCGGTCCAGCGTGTGGTCAGAGCAGGGCAGAGAACAGTCACACATATCAGTAAAAAGTAGCATAAGAATAGGGTTAACTCTTACCAGTATACTAAATTGTGTTAGTAAACCTGGATTACCCTAGATGCTGAGGCTGTAGCTATGTTTTTTGTTAATACCAGGAGTGCGCTTTTGAAGTGAATCTGCCCATCATCCTCACTGTGCTTTGGTTCACATCCTGGAGTAGTCTGGGTGTGTGTGAAGTGTATTCCTTTTTTATGGAGACCTCAAGATGCGCTTCTAAGAGCTTAGTGTGCTCCAGCTGTTAACAGGCGTTCACTCCACAAGACCCCACTAGAGCTAGTCTGAAATGAAACCTCTACAACACGTATAGTGTGGGCATTGGGACGTCAGCAATGCCTATTCCGCTTGACAGAACTGCTCTTACTGTGCTGCCCTGCTTAATGTTGATGTAGCCTGTGCTTGCTCAATTGCAGTTGAAGGTGTGGCAGAATAGGCTGTTGCC
The DNA here is from genome assembly GCF_000690835.1 of Fulmarus glacialis. Taxonomy (NCBI): domain Eukaryota; kingdom Metazoa; phylum Chordata; class Aves; order Procellariiformes; family Procellariidae; genus Fulmarus; species Fulmarus glacialis. The sequence continues at coordinate 17,206 of NW_009213469.1, read as the reverse complement.
TAGGACTCACGCATCCTTACCTGTGCCATCTTCATGGGCTGCGTGTGTGCCTGCTTCTACCTGTTGGACTCGGGTATGAGGGAACTTGCATGTACAGTGCAGCTGGTATCGCTCAGCAGTGAGGCTGGATCCAGATGATCAGGGACCCGTGTGAAGGAAGCGACTTCTGCAGGTGTACCGTTCAGTGGCCTTTCAGAGCTTCTGTCTGTTATTAGTAATGGGAGTTCCTTTGGAACTGACAAAAGTAGGTGTAATACTTTGCAACGTATATTACCTTCTTTTGTTATCTGTTCTAGTGGTTAATATTTAAGTCGTTAAAATTTATGTCTTTGAGCTGCAGACAAGTGATTGTTTTTTCGGGTCTGGAGGCATAATAAAATTACTCTTAAGATAAAAAGAAAAACATCGTTTGCTAAAAGTGAAAAAGGAAGTGTGACTAAATACACAAAAAAGATCTATGTGGTTTTAATAAAAGCAAGAATATTACTTACATAAGTATTTTCATCATCGACTGCATTATGCTGAGGGGAAGTATATGTGTGTGAATGCCAGTTATCTGTCCAGGTCCAAGGAAGCTGCAAGCATGCAAAGGGTTAAGACAAACCTATGGGTTATAAAATTGCTCTTGCAGAAATAAATTGCTTGAAAGATAGTTTTCTGAAAGGCTGTTTTCTTCAAGAGGGTGGTCACATGCAACAGAACAATGAGTCTGGAGCTGTAGAAACAGTGCAGAGGGACTCTTGTAGTAATGTTTATAAGCACCTCACCACTGGTGGTAAGACTACAGGTGATTATGGTTATTTATAAAATTACAAGAGACTGTTTACTGTTGACTCTCCTAAAAAAAAGAAAGCTTTTTTTCCCCCCCCTTCAAAATTAAGGAAATTTTGAAGTCCTACTAAAGATTCTTACTATAGCTTGATCTACCTGGGCAAAAACCTCATATGTGTAAAACAGCTGTTTCTATGTCTGTTTTCTCTATGTAGGAAAGTTAATATTTTATTTTGCGAAAGCTAATACCTTGAAACAAAAGTCTCATCGAATCTTTGCTTCTCTACTTCCATCGTCCCATTTAAGACAGCAGTTCAGTATTGTCTTTATTTTCACTATGTATAAATATGTACGTCTGCCAAAACAGTTTAAAAAACTTGAGAAAGTAAATCCTCACAAAATGACATGGGCAAAATCCATTTGAAGACCTATGAATTTAATGTAATGTAGTGGGGATTGATAGTAACTTCCCTAGTCAATGTTAGAGCTGGGAAAAAAAACAGGAGAGAGAGATGTGTTTCATTCATCACTTTCTGAAATTTAGGCAGAATTTAGTTGGCTAAACTCCAAACTATAATCTTGAGAATGGTTACTCAGATGCAGTGCTGAACTCCATTTGTGCCATCTTTTATACTTTGAAGCTCCCAACACATTTCACATTTGACTTGGAAGCCCCCTGTCTATATGGGAGTGGGTGGCTCAGCATCTTGCCCATAGCTAAGCCCAAGGGTTAGACTAGACATGTGGAAGGGCAGAGTGGGTGAACAGCTCTAACAGAATATGCTCACCTGGCCGGGGAATCGTGGCTTCCAACTGGGAATGTTGTTGAACAAATGCAATTGAGCTACTATGACGTTCTCAATGCATACTTTTTCATGAGGTACTTTTTTTCCCTTGCAAATACAACTTTTCATCTCGGAATTTTAAGTTATACGTACACAATTACTATTGCAGTGATATATAAATTCCACAATGCTGGGTTCAGTTGGTCGTACAGAATTTGTATTGGAGAAAAGCAATTACAAACCACTTCTGCCCTAAATGAAATAAAAAGCAGCAGGAAGAGCTAAAAACCAGGAGTTAGACAGTGTTACCATCTTTGAGAAAATCATTGTCATTAATGCACATTTGTTTTATTCATATACTACAATTGATATTGAAAAAAATGTTTAAAAATTGTTCATAGGAAGCTTAAATGTCATGTTTGGCCCTGCTAAAATACTCTTTTGCCCCAGTTTTGAAGCTAGGAGCTCCCTCCTTCAGGTTTGCATCATCAGTGGACACCCAAATGTTAAGGAGATTTCAGAAGAGTGAGTCAGCCACATTGACTGAAAATGTTTCAGAGACTCAATAACCTCAAAAAGTTGAAGATGGCTGTTGTTATAAAGCTCAGTGAGTTAAAGATTTAAATAGTTCGAGAAAACTGGTTTAACAAACTTAATAGCTTAACAGCTATTAAATACAAACTCTCTCCATATGGGAACATTCAGTGAGGACATTCAAAATGCAATAGTTTTTTTTTCTTTTAAACTGACTCACAAGAAACAGAGCTAATGTACCTCATTCACATTTTATTTAATATGTTTTAGTGCAACAGTAGACAGTAGAAGTACTTGTAATTCAATTAATGCTGAAATTTTTGGCACTTAATGATATGTCTAGGCCAGAAAATCAGATCAATCCCTCAGCAATATTTCTGCCTGTCATGTTTTCTTCTGTGTGTTTCTCATCCATGCTCAGTGTCACATCTCCTGGCACTTAGAGAGCTCTTATAAACATAATGCACTGCCAATTCATTAACACAGATTTTAAACATCATTTTTTATACTTGTTTCTTATTCAAAGGTGATGATAAGTCTCTTTGTTGAACATTTCATGCATTTCATATATGACAGTAACTGGTATTTATAGCATACAGTTAGCCCTGAGTCTTGGCAGAGCAGGATTCCAATTTATGTAAGGCACTGATTTTGAGTAGGCCACACTCGATATTTTTGCCCCGTTTTTAGGTGAGCACTTTCGCTTGAATAGCTTTTAGCTGTAAAGTAGAGAACAGAATGCTTTATGTAAGCAACGGATAGCCTGTTTTTTCCAAACAGCTTATACAACAACTTGCTAAAGGGGTAAAAATAACAATCAAACCTCAGAGCAGTTAAATAATAGCCTGAGACTGAGCAGTTAAAGAAAGGTGTCTGTATTATTACTCCTTTTTCTTTTCTGTAAATGATTAATGACATCTGAAGCATAGCACGTCTTAGCTGTCACACAGGACACGAAGAGCATCCAGTCAGCATTTCTCTGAGATACCATCCTGAAGAGGATGCAGATTTCTTTGTGTATTTGCTGGGGTCAACCTAGTTCCATGCGCACCACTCTTAATTAAGAGACCTATTTCAGAAGCTGAGAGTGACTGGAAAAAAAGCACTCTGCTCCTCTGAGGGAATACTGAGAGGTTGACTGTATTATTAGAGTGACTTGTATTGCTTCACATAAAAATATACTTAGGGGACTGCTTAGGGCTAGCTAGCTAACTTTTTTCTACTGAAACTTAATAGCAGTAAACTGAAGTTGCTCGGCATGCCTGTAAATAAAAATACAGATTTTTCACAGATTTCCAGAACACAGTGTTTATGGTTTATGGTTTCCCCTCAGACGGTATTACATGGCTCAAAGTAATGTAAAGAACAATACCTGTGTCCTGAATCAAGTACGTTTTATAGAGTACCTGTGAACAGGCTAGCTAATTAGAAGAATGAATATAATTAAAAAAATTTTTTTTTTAGTCTGTGGTTTGTGCTTGCAGGTCATTGGATTACTTTTAAGGGCACCAGAAGCAATTTTTTGACTTTGCTATAAATTCTGTGCCTATGCATTAGTAAAATCTGCTATCATTTTAAAGAAAAAGTTCTTCCCCAAATCAGAAAGCCTTTTGCTTCAAAAATTATATGAGTGGCATAATCATACTGTAATCAGCCAATGGCAACAATAAGCTCTTTAAAGTTATTTCCACTCAATAATTGGTAGAAGTCCTTCAAAGAAGCAAAAAACCAGCACAGAAGAATTCAGGCTTTGCCAGCAACAGGCTGTGGTATGCTGGCACAATACAGTGAGTGAAGTTGTATGGATTATGTTACGCAGTACGTCAGACTGGATTGTGATAATGATATAGTCTGGCCTTAAAAGATCTATGAATCACGGACAAATTCCTTGCATGATGAAACAAGTCTAACTTGAGAAAAGCTTACAAATCCTACTTGCTGTCCATCTCTAATCTCAGTATTGGAGCCAGTAGGATGATCAGTTTACTTTGTGGTTTTCTAACAAAATTAAGTCAAAAAGATTAGCATTTTCCAAAGTGCCCATGTTATTTTGGAGTCCTGGCTGGTAAGGTTTGTGCCCACAAAACACTTGCTTGTAAATCTCTTACCTAAAAGTCTCTCAATTTGATGGTGCCACTTTTGATTTAAAAAACCATAATCTTTAGTTTTTAAATAGCCTTTTCATTCCTGGCAGAAACGGGTATTTTTTGAATGCCTAACAAGAGCCTAATGTCTAATGTCTCTGACAAAGAGTATTGCCGTTACAAATCTCTACACAAGGATAAATAAAGCTGCTTAGGGGGCCTGCTGAAACGAAAAGCAATTGAAATGTGCCCATGGTGCACTCAAGTGGCAGCCCCCAAGCAGAGTCCTGCCTCTCCAGGATCAGTGAGATCCCACCCAGTGACTTTTCTGCTGTGGCTAAAAGAACAAGGGCAGCTGTGAGGGCAGCATATCTCCAAGGACAAAACACCTTTTCTTGGGTTTGCACACAGCCAATCTGTGAACCTCCAAGCTGCAATTGTCTCATCCATCTTGCCTGCAAAGGTCCCGACAATGCATTACATCACTGTCTGAAAGTCTTCTCCTTGATTAAAGCAGACTAGTCACCCGCAGTACAGATTCCTGATCTTTTCAAGTGTTAACAGCCTCATATTAAACAGCTGGTATAGGAACAATGCAAAGACACAGAAATGTAAACCACATTAAACCTGTGCCACTAAGTCAGGGCAGAATTAACTGAAAAGAGAAACCAACCGACTGTTGCACAGAGTGGGCCCATAAGTATGTCTAACATCACTCCGCAGAACTGTGCCGACTGAATGCAACATGTTCATTTTTCACTGCCTGTGAACTTCACAAATCAAGAAGTCATGCTGATCTGTCTGCTTCCTAGAATATGCAAAATCCATACTGGGGCCCAGTTTGGGTCAAATGGCACAATGACGTACTATGCTATTTCAGAAAAATGCATTTAAATAAATTGTATATTTTGCAAAGTTTCCTTGAGGTATTAATTTCATTTTATCAAATGAAATAGGTAATATTTTCTTCCTTAATAGCAGGAGTACCCTGCATGTTTGTCACCTTTGTATTTGAAGCCACAAGACATCCTCTTCACATACTGCTTTTCAACCAATTGCATTCTATAGATGGTAAAATCTTTTTGTCTCATTTGTAACAGACATAAAAGCACGGCACCAGCAAACAGCTTGCTTTTGAGACCATCCTTGTTCACTGCTTTCTTTGGGCTTTAGATAGGGATCTTCTGCTGATGTCAGTGAGAGCTGGGTAAGACCTCAAAGGCAGCCTGCTGGACTGAAGATCTTGAGATGTGTGTCTAGTTTACCAGTGATTCACTCCATCATGATCAAAAAGTCACTGGAGTTCTTATTTGATCATTTGTTATTATTAAATAGCTATACTGAAGTCAGAGGTAGACTTTGTAAGGAAATTAAGTGTCCAAGACTAGCAGAGCTATGCAGTTTTTGAGTAAGTCCTAGCACTAGAGAGATGTATGTTCAAATCAGTGCTCCCATTTCGAGTCTCAAAGTTTTGCGGATGGCACGCGCACGGCCCAGGGGAGCATCTTGGCACCTGCTTTGTGTTGGAGCTCTATTACCTTCATGTTCCAGCCCGTACATCCACACTGAGGGGCAGATTCTGCCTAAACCTCTGGAAGGACACAAGGTGTTATATAGATTTGGTGTGTATGTAACACTTGCTATCTATAGCTGCCGTCTGTTTTTCAAAATGTGGAGCAGGGGCTGTGGTTATGCTTTTACACAACGGCTTCAAGGTCACAGCACTTACTCTGCTGATGAGCTGCCCTCTCAACATCATTAGTTTCATGGACAGGAAATGTAGAGGCAAGGGCAAAGATTTTGTCTTTGGCTGGGGGAGGATAGGCAGAGACACCTGGAGGGGAAGGAACCGCTACCAATGGAAGGTGGACTGCCCGGGGACAGCACATATAGAGAGCATGTATTCCTAGAGGAGAGAGAAGCAGCAGCAGATGGTGACTCACTAGAAACAGATTAAAGCAGCTGGTACAGTTGCTTTGTGTGGCATCAAGGGTCAGTTCAAATCAGAAACAAACTGTTCCTAGCAGAGCTCTGACTTGATTGGGAAATGAGAAACCTGGGTTAATTTCCCTCCTCAGCATGAGAAGGTTCAAGCCTACATGCCCGACTTCCCCAGAGAACAGTAGCCTCCACGCTGTCAAATAACCTGGAGAGAGGTGGTGGGAGGAGTAGGAGGCAGCGAGATGAACTCTCTCTGCATGTGTGAAGATTAATTTCCCCTCACACCGACTGTAGAAGCGTTCCTGTGCGATGGTGTACAAATCCCGGTGCCATTACTATTGACAGAGAATATGCTCATTTTATTATATATACATTAACTTGCCCTTCAACTGTCCCAATAGTTAACATGCCTGGTATCTTTCAGACAGCGACTTGTTCTAGGCAGAATGGTGAACCCAGCACCCCTGACAGGTTACAGTCTACTGGCATGCACATTTAAAACCTGCTCTCATCTTTGAAATTCAGCTATGGGATAGGCATTTTAGAACCTCTCTGATATTTAAAATTTACATGCAGGATAAACAAAATTACCTTAAGGAAGTATATTAAGCACTGCCTGAACTGCAAATACATCCCTGTCTAGTCCAGAGCTGGGAGCTGCTCTTGTCATCACTCCCAACAGCAAGAGAAAAACTCTTTTGAACACTCCTCCCTTCTCTTTCCAGAGGAAGATTGTCAGAAAAGACATTTTATTGTCCAAAGCATAATTGTTTTGCTTAGGTACAAGGCACACTTCGTACATGAATAAAGACATTAAAGATGCACAACAGATATTTGCAGTATGTTTTATAAACACTAAACTATGAAATACTTAGAAGTGGTCAATTTAAAAAAAAACAAACAACAAACATTTCTGCACATGCTGAAGGCATAGCCTTTATATTTGCCATTAAAGTGCTATTTTTTTGAGGAATACTGAATTTGGTAATGCAAAGAGATAAATGAACTAAGCCTGCATTTCCTTATGATATGTAGCTCTGTGAGATAATATCTGGTTACTGGAAGAAAAGTGTAATCCCATTAAATAGAATTTGTAAAATTCTGTTAAAATTGTATCATTTACCAAGAGCAGCAATTCTCAAGTGGAAGGCTGTTATTCACTGGAGGGCTCCAGAGAAGGCCAGTCACCAGCTGCTAGCTCATCTTTGCTTTCAGCTGCTCAAATCTGTAATAATTTTTTTATGTGACTATTTCACAACTGCATCTGCTGCCACTGCTCTAAACTCAGCAAGGAACAGTAGGACAAAATTGTTTCTATAGTGAATCGAAGAACACAACCACCCATGGAAGCCTTTCTTGAATAAATTATGGTCTACAGGGAAGAAGGTAAGTCTCTTGTGGAGAGCAATAACCATTTTAGAAGTAGCTTCACGTGACTGCAGTTGGTACAAGTTGAGCAATTTTTGCAATCTCTACTTTCTGGTTGAGAGTAGCGACACTGGGGTTTTCACTGTCCATGGAATTCAAGATGAGAATACACAAAATAGTGTCTTAATTCCTTAGATGCCTCTCATTGTGGAAGAGAAACAAATCCAGGACACTGGTGTGAAAAAATAAAAACAGCAACTTTACAAAAGGAATGCTACTTTTATTTTCAAATGCTGTAAAAAGCCTCATATAAATTTTTATAATGCTTCTATGTAACTTTCCCAACCACAACTAACGAAAGTCTAGGAAAAATAGAGCAGTTGCCATTTCGACTCCAAGAACGAGCTGCTGTAGTAGATCAACATTAAAAGGACAAGGTACAGTATGTTACAACGCTTGTAATTGCTCGTATTATTGAAAAAGTGAGAGCACTTCCTAAGCATTAGAGTATAACCGGGCTAAACTGCAGTATTCCCTACTTGCTGTTGCAGAGGAGAAAAGTCACCTCTTTAGAAGGAGCCGACAACACCCTTTGTACTGCTTATGCCCATTTATCTTAGTAGTGTGGAGAGCTTTCAGCAAGCCCCTTTGCACTTAGGTGAATTCACCCACATCAGATGCTATTATTCCATACTGTATCCAACGGCTCAGGTGTTTAACAATTGACCTATAAAAATAACACTTATATAACTCTCCAGCAAGGCAAATTTAACAGTGCAAATGCAGTATCAACAAAATTTGATTTCTGAATGCTGGCAATTTTTTAAACTCCTTTTGCACATGAAACAACTTCTGCTGATGTCCTGTACCTAAGGCCACTCACTCACGCTGATTGGAGATGGAACAAAGTGCAAAAGCTCGGCTGCGTTTCCCAATCCAAGTTTCCTCCCCAGTTTCAGGGTATTCAGATCCAGAATTTGGATTCAGGCTCACCACTTCCATTGATGCACTCAAGTTTTCCCTGCTGGAATAGGTTAACTTCCCAGCAAACCTCTAATAACAATTTGCATACACAATTCCACGTTTTAACAAAAGTTAACAAAACATACTTCCAAAAAATAAATTTTCACATGGTTGCAATCATCAAGCCATTTCAGGATCTTTGGTACTCCAAGAATAAGAAAAATAAATGGCACAGTGACAAACATTGCCAAAGGAAAAAACACAACTATCCAAAGGAATAAGACAAACATAACAAAACAAAAGATATGTTGCACTTCCATTTTTTGAAAGCCAGTGTAGATTAACCTTCCGTTCTCTTTAATCCATTTACAGTGTCACAGTTTCACCTTTAAAAAAAATTCTATCATCCTAAAAAGCAGGAGTTAATATTTTGTTTAACTTGACTTACTGATTAAAATAATGCTGTTTAAAAAAAAAAAAAACAAAACAACAACAAAAAACCCACTACCACAGTACAGGAGTTTATGCTAAATAGGCTGCAGGCTGTTTCCCTATGGATATAACTCCTATGTGAGCACTGATATGATTAATCATCTGCAATTTTAAATGAGTATTATCTTTAGTGTTACAAATACAAGGGTTGAGCTTTTTCCCAAGTTTGTAAACCAGGAAGTATGTACAGACATAGTTGTTTAATAGACAGCTTTAAATTAAGTGTGTATTTATCTCCCCTCCCCCAAACCCCACAGGAAAAAAAAAAAAAAATCGCCAGTATTACTGAGCATTTGCAGTTTCCATGAAACTTATCTTGTCTTAGCAAGTTCAAGCATAAACTTCTTTTTTTGTTATGGTTACTGTGGTCTTTTGAAATGTGTTGTTTGCAGGAATTCCACTTCTGTGCACACAGTGCCCCATGAATGAGATTGGAAATTAAAACTAATAAAACTTCGCTTTTAAATAGCAGTGTCCTTTGAGGCCAAGTTTGAATCTCGGCTATTTTCTGCCCAAGCTCCTCGCTCTTGGCAGAATGAATTGAAGGCCTTAGAAAAGGAATTTCCTTTTCTGAGAAGCTCAGAAGCTGCTAGGGCACTGGCAGAAAGAAGTCTGAAAGTGTACAGGTGGATTTAAGGGAATTACTGTTTTTGGACAGTCTTTGGATGGATACAGGTTGAGCTTCACTAAACTGACAAGGCTAAGAACAACACTGGAGAATTTCTGAGGATCTTGCCCCAACAGCGGTAAATGGGTGTTAATTAGTGTAAGGTCTGGGAAGAAAAACTGGGATATCAGTGAGCTGTTCCCACGTAAGTCCAGCATTTAGGCAAAAGTTTAGCTTAGCCATATTCTGATATAACACTATATAAATGGGATTGACCCTGAGGCACTGGCTACTCCTCTTCGATGAGCTGAAGACTAAAATTTCTTGTAGAAATGCAGTATAAATAACATATTAGATGCTTGAAGGGAAACAAAATGTTGGAGGAAAGACACTACTAAAGCCCTTGAACCTAGTAGCTGTTGGATCGGGGAAGACTACATGCACATCAGTAAGCCACCGATGCACAGAAATCTTGCTGGTAAATGGTCTTTTATGCAGCAGATGAACACCCCAGTGTGTTTTTAAAGCATAAAAATAATTCAGAACAGCTGATACCATGGTGCCTAACAGCAATAAATATTTCTGTAATGGCTTTATAAATAGTCACTTCCATTTTGCTGCAAAAGCAAGTCTAATAGAGTCTTTCCTAATGTATGCCAAAACATCCTGTGCTTCACTCCGACGGGTGTTGCAGAGGTTTTAGAGTGCCTTTCACTTGGCGTTCAGAGGAGGAAGACAGCAACAGTGACTCTGCTTGTTCAGTTACTGGGGAATTGTTCATTGCTGTAAATCTCTTTTGTAACCAGAAAATGACCAAAGATCCCTACTGTATTGTGATAGATTCAAAGTAGTACAGATAATATGCTAGTATAGGCAGAGATATAGATAAATTTGCCAGCAACCAAATAACTGCAAACTGTTTGGAGGAGTGCAATTCAGTCCTGAACTGCTGCTGGGCTGAGAAGCAAAACCATACCCACCATATGGGGGGACTTCTGCTTCAGTTTCCTTGACCTAGGAGAAGGAGACCCATCTCTGCTCTCAGTTTGTCACCATCCTGCAGACTGGGGAGAATAGCATTTAGATGCTCTGCCCAATTCAGTCATAGTTGTTTGTGGTTCCTGGAAACTGGGCTGCAGACTCAGCTGATCCTTGGTAATCCCATGGTCCACATTAGACAGAGATACTAGAAGAAGATGGAGCCCACAGGGGAGTCTGAGTCTAGTGGGGTGCTCCATTTCCTCTGGCTTGGCAGAGGCTGCTATGGGGTATTCTGGAAAGAAAAGGCTAGAGCAGGATCCCTTCTGCCTGGAACTTCTTAGGGAGACAAAAAAGAAAAAGCAGCAATTTGATTACTTTTATAGAATATGTTTTGCAGAGATAGAAAAGACTATTTGAATTATGAGTAGCAAAAAGATGATCTGCCTTACAACAGAGGCAGGAACGCAGTCCTGGAAACTGCCAACTTTAGAGAACTTAGTATCAGAAAAAAATTCCCTTCTGTTAAAAATCTTTATCATTTTTATTCAGATTCCTTTTTTCTTCTGAATTTGCCAACAGGTATCATCATCTTAAAATATAATACCCATCAACTATCATTTAAAGCAGAAATACCACTAAACAGATCGCAGGGACTGTTTCACCACCACGCACAGTGGAGAAAGAAAGAAAGAGAAGAAGGGATGATTGGCTGATAAAGCCCTCCAGTGGGGAGGCGTGAGGGTAGGCAGGGTACAAGTAGGCCCCACAGGACACTGCTATTTAAAATAATCCAATGTTGCCACACTCATGGGGTATCTGCAGACCATAACTGGAACACCCTTGAGCAACTGCTCAGAAAATTTTGCAGATGTGGGCAATAGTTTTTTTTATACTGCATATCTAAAACCCACCAGGTAAGCAGTATAATAACAATGCTGCATAAAATGATATGTTTTACTCCTGTGTGGATTAGATGGTTTACAGTACAAACAAAGCCACAGTACAGAGAGGCATAATTAACCGTTATACACACATAGGCAGTGCAGTTACAAAGGGATGTACGTTCCTTTTATTCCAGTACCTTTGTATAATAAAGTTAACAAAAATATTCTAATATTAAAAAAAAAAAAAGCCAGCTGGCACTGCCAACTAATTCCTGTAGTAGTCTTAGAAATCCTAATCCTGTAGAATTTCCTTGTGAAATTGATGCGCACCAGAGTCAATGTATTGATAACTAACGCCAAGCAGGTCTGGTGATGCAGCTACCTGAGGTTTGTATTTTTATTTCTTTTGTGGGTTTGTGTTTTGTTTCACAACTTCCCGGCTTTCATGTAGGAAGGGATCGAGCCACGCTGCGTGAGCCCTTCAAACCTCTTGTAGGTATAATTGAGGAAAACCCAGTCTTTGGATTTGTAGTCAGGTTCCGTTGTGTTTGGCACTAGAATTCAGAAACAGAAGTAAAAACAAAACAATTAAAAACAGCATTGCTTCTGAGAGGACTTTTCACACAACACATAAACAGTCCTAAACTCTTATGTCCCTAGTCAGCAGAAATTCCTTGAAGAAATCCTGTTTCTAATCAGGTCAGTTGCCTTTTGTCAATGGTCTGAGAAGAGTTATAATTTCAGCATATCTCTCTGAAGCAGAAAAGGCTTTTTTGTTTGTTGTTGGTTGTTTTTTTGTTGTTGGTTGGGTTTTTTTGTTGGTTTTTTTGGTGGGTTTTTTTTTGTTTGTTTTTTTTAGTATGTCTACACACTGTAACAGGCTCCCATACCCTGACAGGAACCTGTAACACATCCACAGGATATAGAATTTTGAAAAACATAACATTTAGGATGCTCCATGCCCAACAAACCCATGTATACATATCGTGTTATCCTCACCACAAACAGAAGAAGAAGATATATCCGTTCTCCCAAGAAAACTACACATACCACACAAATACAACTCTTCCCGGACTTCCTCCCTGCTTATAGCTTCAGTGAGGCTTGTACAGCCTCCTTTTATTTTATGAACAGCCTGCATGGCTGGCGTGTTGCACTTGGGACATTCACTGCAGTGGGCTTCTATAATTTAGCTCTCTAGTTTGCTGCTTTTAGAATTCTATAACAGTATTTTCAACTCAAGATGCCAAAAACACCAATATGAAAGTTCATATTTAGGTATCTAGACGTACAATTTTCAGTGATACAGTGGGTCTGAAATGCCAAAACCAACACAAATGTACTTGGCATTACCCAAATATGAACTTAAATAACTAACTTAGGTACTGGAGATTGATTGCTTTTGCATTAAAAAGGACAAACTTCTTTGCCATTAAATAAAAGCCATTTCAGAAAAAACCCAAACCAAACAGCTTTTTGATAATTCTTATGGTTGTTAGCACATCTACACTTACATGTCATCAATTAATCATTGTTATATATCTGCCTATCTTTAAGCCATTAATAATTAATTGAAAACAGTGGGAGCTGGGAGAATTTGGCTTGTCAGAGAATCAAGCCTTTTATGTATAAGAATTCCCTACTGATTGCCAAAAGAAATTTACAATTAAAAAAACCCTAAATGATTTGTAAAGCCACTCAGGTTCATAAATCACTATGTTAAATAGTTATCTATCTGAAAATTTTTGAACACTTATGTTTGGCATGACACTCAAAATTCATTAAAGATCAAAAGCAAATCAGTGCTTAATGTTTTACCACAATTTGGTTAGACAGACTGTATGGTAGAAAACTATACTGTTTTCTGTGCTCACTATATATGTGAACCATTTTTACTAATAGATTTAACTGTTAAAATCTGTGGGTGGTTTTTTTTTGTTTGTTTGTTTTTCTCCAAAGGTCTAAGGAAGTAGAAGCTATGAGAGATTATAGGTTTACATTTATATTTGAAAGAAAGTCTTTAGATCAAATCTGTATATTACCTTGATTAGGATATCAGAAAAGTGAATACAAATAACAACAACAAAAACATCTGTGGAGTATCCTGGCATGCCATACATAGAAATTTGGCATTTACAATAGCAGTCTCACCTGGCTGTAAAATATCAGATTCAGGAAATTCATCGAAGTTGGAAGTATCATCAATACTTTTGATTTCTATAGGGATTGCAGCTGGTCTTTCCCTGCAGAGAAATAAATGCCAGAATAGTGAATATTAGGAAAAGATACCTTAAGTTCCAGTAATGTTTAACATAGCTTTTTACAGTTACAACATCCCTTTAATTTAAAGCACAAAGGTTCCACTCAGTCAATTAGATATGTACACGCCTGTTTTCTGACATGGGGAGATTTATTGGTTTCCTATCTACCATTAGTATCTTCTTGGCAAACTTGGAGAAAACAGTTTTCCCATTAACTGAAACAGCATTCCACACTTATCTGCCATATAGCTATCGCTACGATCCTGGTTGTCATCAAGAACCACTGTGGTTACCTCGTTTCATAAACCAGCCAAGCAGGATTTTACTTGCATTTGGAGCCATCAGACATGTTGCTTTATAATTCTAACCCTCATTTGGACCTCATCCAAATACCTTTCAGCTGTACCTCCTATTTCTGACACTCAGTTGCCAGCATCTCTCATACAAAATGAGTTGGCTCTGACATGTTACTGCTTTATCAGTGCAACAATTAGGCAGCCCTTTAAGAAGTTTTAAGGTGGCTTTCCAAGTTGGTTAAGTGATTCGTCCCACGAAAGCATTCAAACTGGAACATGGCACTGTGGGAAAGTCATTAATTTACAACTGTAAACTTATTACAGTTGTAATTACTACAATTACAACTAAATCCACTTCTGGGTGGAATGGGGAAACCATTTTGCCAGGTTGCCAAATGTGGTGTGAATAGATATGTCACTGCTGTTGCTTATTAATGTTTCCACACTGAAAAGGTAAGTTAAATGAGGCTTTCTGCACCAGAGGAAATGAGAAGTAGAAGAGCTGGACAGCCCACAGTATGGATTTTCACATAGGAGAGTGCAGTATTACTGAAAGAGCAGGCTACCTCAAACCTTAAAAAGGGCTGAGCAGTAGTTATTATTTCAGCTGAAAGTGTCTCTGGTCCCACCAAAGCCTGCTCTAAAGGTGTTACCACTTTGGGTACGTGCAGATGTAGCTCAGCATCTGCACGCCCAAGCTCAGTCTGGAACTGGTACAGCTGCTTCGGCCAGGTCCTCTACCCAGGCTTGGCCCAGCAGAATTTGGCCACAGAGGCTGCCACTCCGAGGTGAGTCAGTGCCTCTGCCCAGCGCTCTGTAGACATACCGGTTCACTTAGGTGTAGTATCTGCAGCGTGCAGTAAAGACATGCCCTGTGTTTTCCTCCTACTTGCTGCCTCTCCTCTTCATTCATTTATTTCCCCTGCATTTTTGGAATAGTTTGCTTTTCTTGTGCTCCTATTACAAAAAAAGTCAATTATAGCAATAGCTGCAGAGCCCAATTACTACTGGAAGAGGAGCTCTCTACTGATACCAGCGCATACATCAGGAATAACACAGCCACCCTACCACAATTTCTTTGCATCCTGAGCACTCTGGGGCAATCTGAGGCATCTCAAGACAGTTAAACTCTTATCAGGTCTATGAATGTCAGCAAGGCATGAAAACCTTCACTGACACCCAACTACTGCCAGTAGTTGCCTTTCAAAATAAAAGATAAATTGAAAGTAATTATCCTTGACATCATAGTGCATGAAATTCTTGCTTTCATGCCTTTTATTCTCTCTATAAAATGTGTATCAACATATATATACCTGATATGTCCCCAGTCCACTCCTTCGAAAAACGGATGACTTTTTATTTCCTCTACTCCATTACTACCAATTCTATTTTCTGAGTCAATACAAAACCTGAAAAAGTGGAAAAAATAAAGGGAACGTTACAATAAATGCAGACAGAAGCAACAGCAAATAAAACTGCCATGGTATCCTGCATCAGGAATTTGAGGAAGTTCTTTCAAATTGTTCCATCACTTGAGGTAATGTAAAAGCAGCCCATTGCATCTAGGAGAGAAGGGAAATAGTAGAAGCAGAATATTGTTAGGGTCCCAAAACAAAAAGCCATGATGACTGTAACTTACACCTTTTCTAAACTGTTGCATCCCATCTTCAAGGTTTGTGAAAACTTGCAAGTTCTAGCCCTTTAAGATTAGTTTGGAATGGAGACTTAAGTCCCTACCACTGAAAACTCCTCTGCATGTTCTCTACTATTTAAAATCCACGTTTCAACGTCAAACTAACAGGAACAGATACACTAAGTGAAATACAACTACTCTCTGATGTCACAGTTTGGAACTACAATGAAACAACAGACACATTCAAAACATGCCATGTCCACAGCATACCCTATTCTCCCTGTCACCCTCTCCTCCCTCTACTTAGAGGTCCAGGTGCTGGTGGTACAAAGGCCCAAGACCTATTTCTGATATAGCCCAGCTGCATAACCTCAGCTCAGACTCTAGAAGAAATTGACAATTTGTGAGGAAGTCCGTAGAGTCAAGGAAAAAGAAAAAGGTGAAATTGGAGACAGAGCTAGGACTATTGAGATGGGGACTGTTACCTGCTCAAGTAGGCAAGAGGAAAAACAACAAGGAAAAGTATAAAATCCTAAAGGAAAAAAAAAAATAGGGAGATGGAAGCTCTCTGACAGCAACTCTGTGGCATCAGGGATTTGTTCCAGGGAGCAGCAGAGAGGCTGACCTTCTCCTCCGGACTGACGCCTGCCAGGACTGATGCCTACCTGGCTGGAAAAGACACTGAAGTATCTCATCAAGGAGATGGTGAGCATACCAATGCTTAGCCTAGGAGTTCATTAAATCCTAGCTATCTTTTGTATTTGTTAGCAAAGATATAACTGCTTTATATTTTTATACTGTCCTTGCAGTCTCTTTGAGGATGGCAAAAG
This sequence comes from Fulmarus glacialis, assembly GCF_000690835.1. Lineage (NCBI taxonomy): Eukaryota > Metazoa > Chordata > Aves > Procellariiformes > Procellariidae > Fulmarus > Fulmarus glacialis. The sequence continues at coordinate 776 of NW_009213469.1, read as the reverse complement.
GTGTCAACAGCGACGCAAAGAGGGAGGTTTACAATAACAGGAAAAAATGCCCATGTCAAACAAAAAGCTTGGTCTTGCCAAGTGTGGAGTCACCTGACAACCTCCTGGAACTGAGGAGCACTTGGTAGCATGGGGATGTGGGCCTCCTGTTGCTCTAAAAGTCAGCTGGCGTTTGTTAAATGAAATCCTGTTTGCCTAGATGAGCAAAGCCTCTGGTTGTTATCCTGAACTCATCATCTCTCCTCACGATCACATCATCCAGAAGGCACTGTTCACATCAATACATTTCAATATAAAAAAGATCACCTTCTCACTAGTTAGTGAAATTTTCAGCAGGTAATTTAGTAATGCAGCAAGTTATAATACAGCAAGGCTATAAACTATCTCCAATTATAGACTGTAATGTTCTTTTACTTGTAGTTGAGTGTCACTTGGGAAAAAAAACTGCTTATATTTCTACTGCAGCCCAGCCAGTTGGTTGATGCCAAGTACCAATAGACCTCAAACCTTGTAACAAACAGTTAGCCAGACCAGGTCTCAGGATTTGTCAGGCTTTGTCTGAACTTGAGCTTATTTTAGTTTGGTTTTATCTGTGTCCATAAAAATAAAGAAACTTCAGCTTTGTCTGCAACTTCCTTTAAGTTGAAATATATGTTGTCTAACTTGTCCAAGCTGCAATGGACAAAATACCTAATGGCCAGGTGTTTATTTGTCAAAACCTGCTGTTTTGACCTCATTTTAGTCAATTGTCTATAACTGTCCTGGTTTCGGCTGGG